>NC_088406.1:20690171-20887671 GCF_034236695.1 Oncorhynchus nerka | reverse complement strand
GGCAACACGCTGGCATGGCCAGGGGTCCAGGGGTCCAGGGGGGTGGGGCTGAGGATGGAGGGCCTCTGTGGCAACACGCTGGCATGTGGCTGGGCCACAGAGAGACGCCACATTCTTCTGTCTGTGCGTGTTTGTGTCTCTGGGGAGCTGGGCTGCTTTTGTTCCTCCTGGTGGGGAACGAGGGAGGAGGAGGCAGGGGGAAGGGAGCGGAGGGTAATTGCTGTACCAGGATAGAGATGGAGAGGGAGAGAGCGATAAAGAAAGGAGCGTCTGCCCCAACAGAACAGCAGACAACAACCACAGAGAGAATGAGGGAAGGAAAGGCAGGGACAACCAAAGACCCGTCCTGACCACTATTCCCGCCAGGGAACCATTCTACTGGCTGTGTTTAGGTATCCTGCTGTGTACCGGAGACACTTCTGGACAGGGTTTCTGACCAACAGAGATGTTTCCATCAACAGCATGTCCTCTAAGAATAGATTCAAGCAAATTGATTATTAATGTGAATAATACAACATAAATAGAGAGAAATTGTCCCAAAACGAAAGCCTTGTTATTGTATTAATTGTGTTTTTCTGTGATAATTTTTCATTCCCTTTCCCTCAGTGTAATTGTCCAGGGGCCCCGTCATGAATTGGCCCTGTCTGGTGTTTACTCACTCTAGCTGTAATTAAAGGTGCTCCTGGTTGTTCCACTGCCTCTCACGCATAGTTCTTAGTGGCTAATTATTTGGTCATTATAGCAAACATAATCTAATTGTATTTACGAGTACACCACTTTTATACTGTCTATCCACCCATTTGTGGATGCACTTTAAAGAGATTCTCCGGTACTTTTTAGCCATTAGGTCTACTAGTAGCACTGGTGAGCCAAAAGTGGGTCCCCGAAAATTGGGTACTACGTCACATATATGCAGATATGTGCTCCAAGTCGTTGCTCTCTCTCTCACTCTGCTGCCTGTGCATCTTGCTAGCAGTCACTCATATGGCGAAGGGCTGTAGCTCATTGGTTAAACTGGAATTGCTAGGGGGCTGGCCCGCATGGGGGAAAATCTAAGGAACATGGTGCTGCACAGCTTCCAGAAAAACAGTCGCTTTCAAACTAGGGATTTTGTGACTAATTAAGGTAAGCCAGTAATTCTGCTGAAAGATTGCGCATGTATGAACTACACATTGACAAATCCAGTTCAAAGCTATTAAAAATGACTTAGTAGTCTCAAATTCCTGAGAATGTCTTTAATGTACCCAATTCACTTGATGATCTTATAGCCTACAGTTTTGTTTGGTGGTTTTAATGCTAACCTTAGCTATGGTGTCAGAGGGTGTGCGTCTTATCGGCCTGTGTATTATTTTACGAGGAGAAGTATAAAATTACAAGGCCATTACAAAATCTGTTGATTTTTTCCATTATCCCCCTTAATTAATGACTGCATCTCCCTGGTCAGTGTGTCATTAATGTCTGCATCTCCCTGGGCAGTGTGTCATTAATGTCTGCATCTCCCTGGGCAGTGTGTCATTAATGTCTGCATCTCCCTGGGCAGTGTGTCATTAATGTCTGCATCTCCCTGGACAGTGTGTCATTAATGTCTGCATCTCCCTGGACAGTGTGTCATTAATGTCTGCATCTCCCTGGACAGTGTGTCATTAATGTCTGCATCTCCCTGGGCAGTGTGTCATTAATGTCTGCATCTCCCTGGGCAGTATGTCATTAATGTCTGCATCTCCCTGGGCAGTGTTTCATTAATGTCTGCATCTCCCTGGACAGTGTGTCATTAATGTCTGCATCTCCCTGGACAGTGTGTCATTAATGTCTGCATCTCCCTGGGCAGTGTTTCATTAATGTCTGCATCTCCCTGGGCAGTATGTCTATAATGTCTGCATCTCCCTGGGCAGTGTGTCATTAATGTCTGCATCTCCCTGGACAGTGTGTCATTAATGTCTGCATCTCCCTGGACAGTGTGTCATTAATGTCTGCATCTCCCTGGGCAGTATGTCATTAATGTCTGCATCTCCCTGGGCAGTGTTTCATTAATGTCTGCATCTCCCTGGACAGTGTGTCATTAATGTCTGCATCTCCCTGGACAGTGTGTCATTAATGTCTGCATCTCCCTGGTCAGTGTGTCATTAATGTCTGCATCTCCCTGGTCAGTGTGTCATTAATGTCTGCATCTCCCTGGTCAGTGTGTCATTAATGTCTGCATCTCCCTGGGCAGTGTTTCATTAATGTCTGCATCTCCCTGGACAGTGTGTCATTAATGTCTGCATCTCCCTGGGCAGTGTGTCATTAATGTCTGCATCTCCCTGGGCAGTATGTCTATAATGTCTGCATCTCCCTGGGCAGTATGTCTATAATGTCTGCATCTCCCTGGACAGTGTGTCATTAATGTCTGCATCTCCCTGGGCAGTGTTTCATTAATGTCTGCATCTCCCTGGGCAGTATGTCTATAATGTCTGCATCTCCCTGGGCAGTGTGTCATTAATGTCTGCATCTCCCTGGACAGTGTGTCATTAATGTCTGCATCTCCCTGGACAGTGTGTCATTAATGTCTGCATCTCCCTGGGCAGTATGTCTATAATGTCTGCATCTCCCTGGACAGTGTTTCATTAATGTCTGCATCTCCCTGGTCAGTGTGTCATTAATGTCTGCATCTCCCTGGGCAGTATGTCTATAATGTATGCATCTCCCTGGGCAGTATGTCTATAATGTCTGCATCTCCCTGGACAGTGTGTCATTAATGTCTGCATCTCCCTGGTCAGTGTGTCATTAATGTCTGCATCTCCCTGGTCAGTATGTCATTAATGTCTGCATCTCCCTGGGCAGTGTGTCATTAATGTCTGCATCTCCCTGGACAGTGTGTCATTAATGTCTGCATCTCCCTGGGCAGTGTGTCATTAATGTCTGCATCTCCCTGGACAGTGTGTCATTAATGTCTGCATCTCCCTGGACAGTGTGTCATTAATGTCTGCATCTCCTTGGACAGTGTGTCATTAATGTCTGCATCTCCCTGGTCAGTGTGTCATTAATGTCTGCATCTCCCTGGGCAGTATGTCTATAATGTCTGCATCTCCCTGGGCAGTATGTCTATAATGTCTGCATCTCCCTGGACAGTGTGTCATTAATGTCTGCATCTCCCTGGACAGTATGTCATTAATGTCTGCATCTCCCTGGTCAGTGTGTCATTAATGTCTGCATCTCCCTGGTCAGTGTGTCATTAATGTCTGCATCTCCCTGGGAAGTATGTCATTAATGTCTGCATCTCCCTGGTCAGTGTGTCATTAATGTCTGCATCTCCCTGGTCAGTGTGTCATTAATGTCTGCATCTCCCTGGGCAGTGTGTCATTAATGTCTGCATCTCCCTGGGCAGTATGTCATTAATGTCTGCATCTCCCTGGGCAGTGTGTCATTAATGTCTGCATCTCCCTGGTCAGTGTGTCATTAATGTCTGCATCTCCCTGGGCAGTGTGTCATTAATGTCTGCATCTCCCTGGACAGTGTGTCATTAATGTCTGCATCTCCCTGGGCAGTGTGTCATTAATGTCTGCATCTCCCTGGACAGTGTGTCATTAATGTCTGCATCTCCCTGGGCAGTGTGTCATTAATGTCTGCATCTCCCTGGGCAGTGTGTCATTAATGTCTGCATCTCCCTGGGCAGTATGTCATTAATGTCTGCATCTCCCTGGACAGTATGTCATTAATGTCTGCATCTCCCTGGACAGTATGTCATTAATGTCTGCATCTCCCTGGACAGTATGTCATTAATGTCTGCATCTCCCTGGGCAGTGTGTCATTAATGTCTGCATCTCCCTGGGCAGTGTGTCATTAATGTCTGCATCTCCCTGGACAGTGTGTCATTAATGTCTGCATCTCCCTGGACAGTGTGTCATTAATGTCTGCATCTCCCTGGACAGTGTGTCATTAATGTCTGCATCTCCCTGGACAGTGTGTCATTAATGTCTGCATCTCCCTGGACAGTATGTCATTAATGTCTGCATCTCCCTGGGTAGTGTGTCATTAATGTCTGCATCTCCCTGGTCAGTGTGTCATTAATGTCTGCATCTCCCTGGGCAGTGTGTCATTAATGTCTGCATCTCACTGGGCAGTGTGTCATTGGGGCATAATTACACTCAAGGTCAATAGAGTCATTCATTGATCTATTCATGTATTCGGTAATTAGACTACGTCACAGTAATCCACCTCATCTATCTCTTCACCTCTGTAATCACAGGCCTCTATTTTCGCCTCATTCTCTCAGTCTTCTCTCTGAGTAAACTTCACTCTCTCCTCAGAATCATCTCTCTTCCCCAGTCTCTCTCTCTCTCCTCAGAATCATCTCTCTTCCTCAGTCTCTCTCTCTCTCCTCAGAATCATCTCTCTTCCCCAGTCTCTCTCTCTCTCCTCAGAATCATCTCTCTTCCCCAGTCTCTCTCTCTCTCCTCAGAATCATCTCTCTTCCCCAGTCTCTCTCTCTCTCCTCAGAATCATCTCTCTTCCCCAGTCTCTCTCTCTCTCCTCAGAATCATCTCTCTTCCCCAGTCTCTCTCTCCTCAGAATCATCTCTTTTCCCCAGTCTCTCTCTCTCTCCTCAGAATCATCTCTTTTCCCCAGTCTCTCTCTCTCTCCTCAGAATCATCTCTTTTCCCCAGTCTCTCTCTCTCTCCTCAGAATCATCTCTTTTCCCCAGTCTCTCTCTCTCTCCTCAGAACCATCTCTCTTCCCCAGTCTCTCTCTCTCTCCTCAGAAACATCTCTCTTCCCCAGTCTCTCTCTCTCTCCTCAGAATCATCTCTCTTCCCCAGTCTCTCTCTCCTCAGAATCATCTCTTTTCCCCAGTCTCTCTCTCTCTCCTCAGAACCATCTCTCTTCCCCAGTCTCTCTCTCTCTCCTCAGAATCATCTCTCTTCCCCAGTCTCTCTCTCTCTCCTCAGAATCATCTCTCTTCCTCAGTCTCTCTCTCTCCTCAGAGTCATCTTTCTTCCCCAGTCTCTCTCTCTCTCCTCAGAGTCTCTCAATTCAATTCAATTAAATGCAAGAGCTTTATTGGCATGGGAAACATATGTTAACATTGCCAAAGCAAGTGAAGTAGATAACAAAAGTGAAATCTACAATAAAAATTAACAGTAAACATTACAATCACAGAAGTTCCAAAAGAATAAAGACATTTCAAATGTTATGTATATATACAGTGTTGTAACGATGTGCAAATAGTGAAAGTACATAATTGTAAATAAATAAACATAAATATGCGTGGTATTTACAATGGTGTTTTTACATTTTTTTATTTCACCTTTATTTAACCAGGTAGGCTAGTTGAGAACAAGTTCTCATTTACAACATACAGTCAATAATACAGTAGAAAAGTCTATATACAGCATGTGCAAATGAGGTGAGATAAGGGAGGTAAGGCAACAAATAGGCCATGGTGGCGAAGTAATTACAATATACCAATTAAACACTGGAGTGATTGATGTGCAGAAGATAAATGTGCAAGTAGAGATACTGGGGTGCAACTGAGCAAGATGAATAAATAAATACAGTATGGGGATGAGGTAGTTGGATGGGCTATTTACAGATGAGCTATACACAGGTGCAGTGATCTGTGAGCTGTTCTGACAGCTGGTGCTTAAAGCTAGTGGGGAGACAAGAGTCTCCAGCTTTAGTGATTTTTGAAGTTCGTTCCAGTCATTGGCAGCAGAGAACTGGAAGGAGAGGCGGCCAAAGGAAGCATTGGCTTTAGGGGTGACCAGTGAGATATACCTGCTGGAGCGCGTGCTACGGGTGGGTGATGCTATGGTGACCAGTGAGCTGAGATAAGGCGTAGATTTACCTAGCAGAGACTTGTAGATGACCTGGAGCCAGTGGGTTCGGTGACTAGTATGAAGCAAGGGCCAGCCAACGAGAGCATACAGGTCACAGTGGTAGGTAGTATATGGGGCTTTGGTGGCAAAACAGATGGCACTGTGATAGACTGCATCCAATTTGTTGAGTAGAGTGTTGGAGGCTATTTTGTAAATGACATCGCCGAAGTCAAGGATCGGTAGGATGGCCAGTTTTATGAGGGTATGTTTGGCAGCATGAGTGAAGGAGGCTTTGTTGCAAAATAGGAAGCCAATTCTAGATATCATTTTGGATTGGAGATGCTTAATGTGAGTCTGGATGGAGAGTTTACAGTCTAACCAGACACCTGGGTATTTGTAGTTGTCCACATATTTATTTATTTATTTTGCTCCTTTGCACCCCATTATTTTTATTTCTACTTTGCACATTCTTCCATTGCAAAACTACCATTCCAGTGTTTTACTTGCTATATTGTATTTACTTTGCCACCATGGCCTTTTTTGCCTTTACCTCCCTTCTCTCCTCATTAGCTCACATTGTATATAGACTTGTTTATACTGTATTATTGACTATATGTTTGTTTTACTCCATGTGTAACTCTGTGTCGTTGTATCTGTCGAACTGCTTTGCTTTATCTTGGCCAGGTCGCAATTGTAAATGAGAACTTGTTCTCAACTTGCCTACCTGGTTAAATAAAGGTGAAATAAAAAAATAAAATAAAAAATATTCTAAGTCAGAACCGTCCAGAGTAGTGATGCTGGACGGGCGGGCTGGGTACGGGCAGCGATCAGTTGAAGAGCATGCATTTAGTTTTACTAGCATTTAAGAACAGTTGGAGGCCTCAGAAGGAGAGTTGTATGCCATTGAAGCTTGTTTGTTCTTCGCTGGTTGCCCTTTTCTTGCGGCAACATGTAAAAAATTGTGCTTCTGTGATGTCACACTGTGGTATTTCACCCAGTAGATAGGGGAGTTTATAAAAATTGGGTTTGTTTTAGAATTCTTTGTGGATCTGTGTAATCTGTGGGAAATATTTGTCTCTAATATGGTCATACATTTGGCAGAAGGTTAGGAAGTGCAGTTCACTTTCCACCTAATTTTGTGGTCAGTGTGCACATAGCCTGTCTTGTCTTGAGAGCTAGGCAACATTTCTCAATATGCTCATTGAGTCTGTACATAGTCAAAGCTTTCCTTAAGTTCGGGTCAGTCACAGTGGTCACGTATTCTTCTACTGTGTGCTCTCTGTTTTTTGGCCAAATATCATTTTTGTTTGCTCAGTTTTTTAAATTCTTTCCAATGTTTCAAGTAATTATATTTTTGTTTTTCTCATGAATTGGTTGGGTCTAACTATTTTGCTGTCCTGGGGCTGTGTGGGGTCTGTTTGAGTTTGTGAACAGAGCCCCAGGACCAGCTTGCTTAGGGGACTCTTCTCCAGTTTCATCTCTCTGTAGGTGATGGCTTTGTTATGGAAGGGTTGGGATTCGCTTCTTCTCTTTCTCCACAGAGTCCTCTCTTTTTCCCCAGTCTCTCACTTACCCCAGAGTCTCTCTCTCTCTCCCCAGAGTCCTCTCTCTCTCCCAAGTTTCTCACTTACCCCGGAGTCTCCCTCTCTCTCCCAAGTCTCTCTCTCTTTCCCCAGTCTCTCACTTACCCAAGAGTCTCTCTCTCTCTCCCCAGAGTCCTCTCTCTCTCCCAAGTCTCTCACTTACCCCGGAGTCTCCCTCTCTCTCCCAAGTCTCTCTCTCTTTCCCCAGTCTCTCATTTACCCCAGAGTCTCCCTCTCTCTCCCCAGAGTCTTACTCTCCCTAGAGTATCTTTCTCTCCCCAGAGTCCTCTTTCTCTTCCCAGTCCTCTCTCTCTCCCCAGAATCCTCTCTCTCTCCCAAGTTTCTCACTTACCCCAGAGTCTCTCACTTACCCCAGTTTCTCTCTCTCCCCAGAGTCCTCTCTCTTCCCCAGTCTCTCTCTTTCCGCAGAGTCTCTCACTTACCCCAGTCTCCCTCTCTCTCCCCAGAGTCTCACTCTCCCTAGAGTATCTCTCTCTCCCCAGAGTCCTCTCTCTCTCCCAAGTTTCTCACTTACCCCAGTCCTCTCTCTCTCCCCAGAGTCCTCTCACTCCCCTCAGAGTCCTCTCTCTCTCCCCAGAGTCCTCTCTCTCTCCCCAGTCCTCTCTCTCTCCCCAGAGTCTCTCTCTCTCTCCCCAGAGTATCTCACTTACCCCAGTCTCTCTCTCTCCCCATAGTCTTCCTCTCCCTAGAGTATATCTCTCTCTCCCCAGAATCATCTTTCTCTTCCCAGTCCTCTTTCTCTCCACAGAGTGTGTAGAGCCTGAGAGATGGTAATGACAGTAAAAAGGAGGTTAGTGACACGTGAAGGGGACACTGGTGGCCCTGTATTTTTTATTTATTTATTTTGTACCTTTATTTAACCAGGCAAGTCAGTTAAGAACAAATTATTATTTTCAATGACGGCCTAGGAACAGTGAACTGAACTGCCTGTTCAGGGGCAGAACAACAGATTTGTACCTTGTCAGCTCGGGGGTTTGAACTTGCAACCTTCCGGTTACTAGTCCAACGCTCTAACCACTAGGCTACCCTGCCGCCCCGAGCTGGTGGCCACGGGGCCCTGTATGGTGGCTGGAGGGCCCTGTATGGTGGCCAGGGGGCCCTGTGATCCCATGGAGCCTGGAGGGGTGACAGAGTGAATATGTGTGTTAACAGTTGCATACCCCTGGCCCTGCCATTGCCTGGCCTCATCTGGGCCTCAAACCCCTGCTTTAAGCAGCCTGCTCACTTCTTCTTACATGAATCTGTGCTGCAGGGACACTGTTGTTGCCTCCTGCTTTCCTTTAATTAAGACCTTCCTTTTTCTGCCAGCAGAGGAGAGATGGAGGGAGAGAAAGCCACCAGAAAGACTGGTCCCCTGCGATGCCCTCCACTCCCTCTCTCCCTCCGTCTGGAGTTTAGAGCTTCATTACCAACACTGACTCTGGGGTTTAAACACCAATATGAACTGAGCACTAACACATTACCAACACTGACCCTGGGGTTTAAACACCAATATGAACTGAGCACTAACACATTACCAACACTGACCCTGGGGTTTAAACACCAATATGAACTGAGCACTAACACATTACCAACACTGACCCTGGGGTTTAAACACCAATATGAACTGAGTACACACACATTACCAACACTGACTCTGTGGTTTAAACACCACTATGAACTGAGTACACGCACATTACCAACACTGACCCTGGGGTTTAAACACCAATATGAACTGAGTACACGCACATTACCAACACTGACCCTGGGGTTTAAACACCAATATGAACTGAGTACACGCACATTACCAACACTGACCCTGCGGTTTAAACACCAATATGAGCTGAGTACACACACATTACCAACACTGACCCTGGGGTTTAAACAACACTATGGACTGAGTACTTACACATTACCAACACTGACCCTGGGGTTTAAACACCAATACAAACTGAGTACACACACTCTGCTGTTTGATCCATACACACAGACAGACAACCCCACTGCCCCAGCCTGCTGAGAGAGGTTGTGGTGCCCACCTTGCCTGGGTCATGTTTTCCATATAAAAGTGTTGGCTTGGTGTTCTCCTGCTGGTGGCTGGGTATAGGGCTGTCCCTGTCCCAGGGCTCTGCATGGGGGCCTAATCCCCTCAGTAAGTCATTCAGGCAGCACTGAGCGCAGATTGTAGCCTGGTAGTGTGACACCCTTCTTCCTCTCTGTACCCCTGTCAGACACACATCCAACCAGCCCAGCTCACGTGATGCTCATTACTGCTAATGGATCCCTAATGTATCGGCTTTCACTGGCTTTGTGGAGGCTTTGCTGTAACTGGCACAGCTGTGTGTGTGTGTGTGTGTGTGTGTGTGTGTGTGTGTGTGTGTGTGTGTGTGTGTGTGTGTGTGTGTGTGTGTGTGTGTGTGTGTGTGTGTGTGTGTGTGTGTGTGTGTGTGTGTGGTGTGTGTGTGCGCGCGTGTGTGTGTGCGTGCGTGTGTGTGCGTGTGACGCACGTGCGTGTGTTGTTTTGTCTGGGGAGTTGACTGCGCTCACTTCAGTTATCTTCAGTTGTTGTAGCAGTGGGATTATTTTGAAGCCTTATGTAAAACTCCCCATCTGATATGCAGAGTTTAGTGCCTGGGATTTTTCTCAAGGCTTTTTCATCATGAAATAATGATTCAGCAGTGATTAATATGAAATGATGAAACAATAACAGTAGATGAATGGTACCTCATTATATTTCCATTAGGAGACAAGGAGAGACTGCTCTGAAGAGGAAGTCACAGCACACCTTACATTACATTCCTCTCTCCTTTAAACCAGGAACAGTTGTCCCAAGTCCTCTACTGGGTTTACCTGTACTCTGTCTGTATGATAGATTACTGGAAAATCTCTCTCTCTCTCTACCTCTCTCTCACTCGTTCTCTCTCTCTCGTTCTATCTCTCAATCTCTCTCTCTCTCACACACTCTCTCTCGCTCTTTCTCTCTCTTGCACTTTCTCTCTCTGTTTCGTTCTCTTTCTCTCTCTCTCTCTCGCTCTTTCTCTCTCTCTATTTCTCTCTCTTTCATGTCCTCCCTGTCCCTCCCTTTGTGAAGTGCCTGTAGTCGTTGTGACTGGAAGCTCTAAAGACATTTACAAGATTTTGGTGGACAATCAGCAAAACTGACTCTGCCAGCCCATGAAATAACAAATCGATAAAAATACTCTCGTAGGCCTCCCGTTTGGCGCTGCGGTCTAAGGCACTGCATTGCAGTGCTTGAGGCGTCACAACATACCCGGGTTCGTCGCCCAGCGTCGTCAGGGTTAGGGGGGGGTTTGGCCGGCTGAAGGTCCAGAGCAATGTGTCCATGCCCCATTGCGCTCTAGTGACTTCTTGTGGGGGGCCGGGCGCCTGCTAGCTGACAAAACCGTGTTTCTCATGACACATTGGTACGGCTGGCTTCCGGGTTAAGTGAGCAGTGTGTCAAGAAGCATGGCTTCTTGGCATGGTCGTGTTTCGGAGGACGCATGGCTCTCGACCTTCGACTCTCCCGAGTCCGTAGGGGAGTTGCAGCGATGATACAAGACTGTAACTACCAATTGGGGAGAAAAAGGTGTAAAAGTACAAAAAAAATGTAATAAAAAATCATGTGTACTGGATGACACTTCAGTTTGCTAATGTGGTAACAAAATGTCATTGACAATTTTACTCTACTGACTTTATCGACCAGTTACATCACTTCTCACTTTTTTTTATTCAGAACCTGAAGATTATGGTCCATAGATTAGATGTAATAAGTGTGCTTCCATACACTCAGAATCAAGGCAAATTCATGGCTTCTACCATGTCTAAGTCATTCTTTAGACAGTCTTTAGCCCTGGTGTGGGGCGAGAGCCAGGTCTGGAGCAGACGTTTAAGGCCAGATGAGAGGCTGCAGTGTGTCTGGCTGCCACGTCTTGTGTCTGCCAGACCCATGGAGGCAACCTCGACTCAGGGGTAGACGTAACATAGTAAATATAAATCTGGGACACCACAATTAATATGATATGTTACGTATTAATTTCTGGATGTCCATCATCCATTTCATATGATATGTTACGTATTAATTTCTGGATGTCCATCATCCATTTCATATGATATGTTACAAATTACAATTTGTACAATATCTTACGAATTGCAATTTGTAGATTAGATTAAGAATTTGCTAAATGTATGATATGTTGCGAATTCCACATAATTCCAATCTGTGACTAACATTAGCTAGGTGGCTAATGTTAGCTTGGCTAGGAGTTAGAGTTAGGTTAAAGGTTTAGGGTTAAGGTTAGGGTTAGGGGAAGGGTTAGGTAACATGGTAAGTAGTTGCAAAGTAGCTAAAAAGTAGTAAGTAGTTGCAAAGTTCCTAATTAGCTAAAATGCTAAAGTTGCCTGAGATGTGAACACACAACCTTTGTGTTGCTAGATGTTCGTATTATATGCCAAGCCATCTACCCTGACCAACCATCCTACTCCTACTAGAACCACTAAAACAGTCATTTTGACTGCTCTTGATTCATTTATTTGTTTTACTCATGCCCCCCTCCATCCTTGACTTTTCATAAATAAGTCGATATAACACACTGCCGTTGTTAGAATCTTAATATCACAAACAGAACTGAAGCTATAGCCAGTTTTAGGAAGGCATGTCATTTTTTTATGGTGTTCCCCCGTTGCCCCTCCTTCTCCCAACAGTAGGGCCTGCTCCACTCCTTCTCCCAACAGTAGGTTCTGCTCCACTCCTTCTCCCAACAGTAGGGCCTGCTCCACTCCTACTCCCAACAGTAGGGCCTGCTCCACTCCTTCTCCCAACAGTAGGGCCTGCTCCACTCTTTCTCCCAACAGTAGGGCCTGCTCCACTCTTTTCCCCAACAGTAGGGCCTGCTCCACTCCTTCTCCCAACAATAGGGCCTGCTCCACTCCTACTCCCAACAGTAGGGCCTGCTCCACTCCTTATCCCAACAGTAGGGCTTGCTTCACTCTTTCTCCCAACAGTAGGGCCTGCTCCACTCCTTCTCCCAACAGTAGGGCCTGCTCCACTCCTTCTCCCAACAGTAGGGCCTGCTCCACTCCTTCTCCCAACAGTAGGGCCTGCTCCACTCCTTCTCCCAACAGTAGGGCCTGCTCCACTCCTTCTCCCAACAGTAGGGCCTGCTCCACTCCTTCTCCCAACAGTAGGGCCTGCTCCACTCCTACTTCCAACAGTAGGGCCTGCTCCACTCCTTCTCCCAACAGTAGGGCCTGCTCCACTCCTTCTCCCAACAGTAGGGCCTGCTCCACTCCTTCTCCCAACAGTAGGGCCTGCTCCACTCCTACTCCCAACAGTAGGGCCTGCTCCACTCCTTCTCCCAACAGTAGGGCCTGCTCCACTCCTTCTCCCAACAGTAGGGCCTGCTCCACTCCTTCTCCCAACAGTAGGGCCTGCTCCACTCCTACTCCCAACAGTAGGGCCTGCTCCACTCCTTCTCCCAACAGTAGGGCCTGCTCCACTCCTTCTCCCAACAGTAGGGCCTGCTCCACTCCTACTCCCAACAGTAGGGCCTGCTCCACTCCTTCTCCCAACAGTAGGGCCTGCTCCACTCCTTCTCCCAACAGTAGGGCCTGCTCCACTCCTTCTCCCAACAGTAGGGCCTGCTCCACTCCTTCTCCCAACAGTAGGGCCTGCTCCTCCTACTCCCAACAGTAGGGCCTGCTCCACTCCTTCTCCCAACAGTAGGGCCTGCTCCACTCCTTCTCCCAACAGTAGGGCCTGCTCCACTCCTACTCCCAACAGTAGGGCCTGCTCCACTCCTTCTCCCAACAGTAGGGCCTGTGCTGCTTCTTCTTCCGACATTTAAAAGTGCAGTGCCCAGCTGATAATCCCCCTGACAATTGCCTCAAAACTGAACCTAAATTTGTGCCGAAACTAATTTCACACATAACAGATGACATAAACAAAGTAAAGTATGATGTGAGTTGATGAGCGAGGGGATGCAAAAGAAGCATCATTATGTCATCACCAATTGTGAATGAAGAACAGCTCCATTCTATTGAACTGATCCATTGTAATTTTAATCTTAAAATGGTATGTACCCTGTATCAGTTCACCAAATCAAAACAGTCTTATCAGTCTACTCTGGGCTGTTACTCTGTCGACTATACATCGAGAGCATGCGTAATTGTACATGCTGAATGGCTTTCAATCTCTTAGAAAATATCCACATCGTGCACTAGTGTCAGAGAATGTAGTGATGAGGTTTGTGTTACCTTGTGATTTCAAGGGAAGCAATGTCACCATGGACAACTTCTTCACTTCACTTAATTGGCAAACAAGTTGCTTGCAAAGAAAACAAGTCTGGCCGGGCACAATGAACAAACGGGAGCTCCCTCCCTCTGGGCAAAATAAGGCACCTGCACAACCATTGTCCTCCACAATGGTGCTGAAGAATGATAAGGTAACGGGACACAATCAAGAGAAACCCGGATACTATTACGCACTTACAACCAAACAAAGTTATGTCAAAGTGTGTCAAGCAAGTGAAAGTTATGAAAATTGTGTCCACTGTTAGGACAAGGGAATGTAGCGAAATGAAATCCAACTGAAGCCATGGCATGAAGATGCGCACAAGTAGGAGCTGACAATAATTGACTATTTTTGACTGCTGTCATATCAACACTTATATTCATTATAATGCCATTATTTATCAAGGCCACTTGGCACGGATAATGATGTTTAAGCTACTGATGTTTTCATCATTTGACCGTGCCTCTTGGGGGTTGGGGTATTTTATATTTGATTTTGTCTTTATAAAAATAAGCTGTTACCATGATCCAAGCATCTCTTTCTGTTTCACAGTTGTTACAAAGGCACCCCACAAATAAAATGGATTGAACACTGGAATTTTGGCTTTTTAATTATTTATTTTTTACATATAGCCTACAGTAACATAAACTAATGAAAATATTAATATGTTATTTGAAATAAAATAAAAAATCATATTCTAATGTTACCCAAGGGCTTCATAAACACAATCAAATTATTATGTTTGTGATAGCTTATATGATATTTATGAATTACATTGTTAGAATGTTGCAGTCAGAATAACTGCTCATTAGCTTGAAGGGGATCCATCGATGCCCATTGGTTCTAGTGTTAAGTAACGCTCTATCTTGTGTAACCATACCAAATGTAACATATCGTACTGATTTGAGTGGCACAAATGTACGTTTACTTTGTTATGTCTAGTCTATGAGACCAGGAGGTCACTCTGGGCTTCCTGTTGCAGTAGGCTGAGCTGAGGGCCGTTTTACTTTACAGCAGATGCTCAGGGCTCCGCTCTTCAGTTTATGTTGGACCACATATCCACATCGCTATTTATGGGCAGGGTATTTGTCAAGGTCTTAATACATGTGCAGGTAGGAAAACTCCTCCTAGAGGGCTCATAAAATGGACCGGTGTCCACGTTCCATATGTTCTGTTGTCAGTGTGCTCATGCTGGGGAGGTGCATCTTGGTTGGATGCCCTCATTACCAAACAAGCACAGGAAGACATGGTTGGTTTCTCTCCACCACAGGGAGCCCTGATCTTACAGAACACCACAATGGAGTCATTGTGACATCCCAGCGCCCTCTTTCATCCTCTACGTCCTCCTCTCTGTGCCTCCCGCCCGCTTTCCTTTCATCCTGAAGTTCTGCTCAACGTCTCTCCAATGTGATGTAACACATAATTTGTATCTCTGTCGTAGATACTGTGAATGAGGACAGAGCTGTTTTTTCTCAGGCGGTGAGAGAGTGAGCCTGTCCATGGCTCTGACTCTGGCTTTATGTTCATAATTGGGCCATGGAGGCTGGCACTGAACATGTGGCCCTAGAGACTGAAGGAAAATGTCTGGACTTCCTCAGGTATAATATCAGTGTGTTTCCATAGTGGAGCCCTTCTCCAAGTCAAACAACTTCAGATAGAGTCAATAATATGATACTTCTCTCTCTCTCTCTCTCTCTCTCTCTCTCTCTCTCTCTCTCTCTCTCTCTCTCTCTCTCTCTCTCTCTCTCAATTCAAATGGCTTTATTGGTATGGGAAGCATATGTTTACATTGGAAAAGCAAGTGAAATAGATACACAAAAGTGAAATAAACAATAAAAAAATTAACATTACACTCACAAAACTTTCAAAGGAATAGAGACATTTCAAATGTCGTATTATGTCTATATGTAGTGTTGTAATGTGCAAACAGTTCAAGTACAAAAGGGAAAATAACATAAATATGGGTTGGATTTAACCAGTGTTTGTTCTTCACTGGTTACCATTTTCTTGTGGCAACAGGTCACAAATCTTGCTGCTGTGATGACACACTGTGGTATTTCACCCAATAGAAATGGCAGTTTATCAAAATGGATTTGGTTTCGAATTCTTTGTGGGTCTGTGTAATCTGAGGGAAATATGTGTCAAATATGGTCATACATGATATATCCTCTCTTCTTTTGAGAGCCAGGTCTGCCTACGACGGCCAGTCTCAATAGCAAGTCTATCTCTCTCTCTCTCTCTCTCTCTCTCTCTCTCTCGTTCTCTCATTCTCTCTCAATAGCAAGGCTATCTCTCTCTCTCTTCGATGAGCCTGGTTGCTTGCTACAGGATCTCAGTATTCTCCTCACTGAACTGAGAGAAGTTGAACCACTCACAGACTGACTCCCAGTCCCTCGAGGACCTAGCTGAGTGACTTATGGATTTGTGCTGTATGTGTTGGCAGCCAGAAACGAGAGGCCCATATCCAAACAGAACACAGGACCTTGACCAGAGCTAAACCAAGGGACGGCAGCCGACGGCCAAACGTGGAAATATGGGCTAGTTTGGTAAGCAGTAAAAAGATACATGCCACAAACAGCCTGTCTCTATTCTAAACACATACAAACTAACTACAGTGGGCAGTTCCATAGAGGAAAGAGAGGTTATAAGATTGAGGTAAACTATTCTGGGACTGGCTTGGTGTGTCATTCAATGATGATTGCCCAAGTACTGTAAACCAGGTTATTGTAGGTTAGTGTAGGTTAGTGTAGGTTAGTGTAGATTAGTATAGGTTAGTGTAGGTCAGTATAGGTTAATATAGGTAAGGCCCTGATCTCTGCAGGGTACAGGGATTCCATTTCATCGCTGAAACATTTAATACTTATGTCTCTGTCTGTGCTTCCTATGTATTTGCCAAGGCACAAGGGATGGCATTGTACAAGAGGGACATATCTGTCTTTTCTTCTCCTTGTAAAGGGCTTCAGTGCTTCAATGCTGCAGTGGGACAGATACCATTTCTCTTTATACACACAACAATCACTGGTCTATTGTTCCCAGAAGGCCGTTCTGTTTTGTAGCTCTTGTCAAGAGAAGTGATGAACAGAAGAAAACAAGTTAATTGCAGTGTAACAGTAAACCAACATGACATGCCGGAATCTGCTCATTTATTCCCTTGCTACTGCCTCAACTTCCTCAAATACAAATCCTTTTAATGTTTTGGCTTCTTCTGCCTCTCCTTTTATCTTCTGATGTTAAAAGTGCATTGGTCCACCAGAAGTTACCACTGTAATCAAATCTAGGTTCATTTCAATTTGTGGTAGAGTGTGCGTGTGTAGGTTGTACTGTGTATGGGTTGGTTTGGTGATGTTGTAAAGCCATTAGTACCATCAACATCAGATTTGAAATACTCTTGAGCTGTTAGCCTATGATACATGTTGAAGAGTAAACAGCCTATATACTGTATTTCAATGACATCCCATTGCTTTGAACTGTGGGTCGATAGAAAACGTAGCATTTTTTGGGCTGGCTGTGTGAGAGATGAGAAAGACAGGACATAGGCCTACAGGACAGGGTACATGGTATATGAAAGCCTGACTGTTTTGTGTAAGCCCCGTGGGGTTAGTGGTGTTGACGAACAATATCCTGAACACTCTGTTCCAGATCCCTTCATGGCTCCTAAAGTGGCTTTCTGCCATATAACCTCTTTTCTCCCTGCGTCTCTCTGTCAACCAACTACTTACACAGGTTCCCCGCTATGACAGCTGTCCATTCATCAAACATGACCGGCTCAGACAGATGGAGGACAAATAAAAGTGACTTGTCTCTGTTGACTATAGTCAGGATGAATGGTTTTAGCTTCAGGCCCTGTTGACTATAGTCAGGATGAATGGTTTTAGCTTCAGGCCCTGTAGACTATAGTCAGGATGAATGGTTTTAGCTTCAGGCCCTGTTGACTATAGTCAGGATGAATGGTTTTAGCTTCAGGCCCTGTTGACTATAGTCAGGATGAATGGTTTTAGCTTCAGGCCCTGTTGACTATAGTCAGGATGATTGGTTTTAGCTTCAGGCCCTGTTGACTATAGTCAGGATGAATGGTTTTAGCTTCAGGCCCTGTAGACTATAGTCAGGATGAATGGTTTTAGCTTCAGGCCCTGTTGATTATAGTCAGGATGAATGGTTTTAGCTTCAGGCCCTGTTGACTATAGTCAGGATGAATGGTTTTAGCTTCAGGCCCTGTAGACTATAGTCAGGATGAATGGTTTTAGCTTCAGGCCCTGTAGACTATAGTCAGGATGAATGGTTTTAGCTTCAGGCCCTGTTGACTATAGTCAGGATGAATGGTTTTAGCTTCAGGCCCTGTTGATTATAGTCAGGATGAATGGTTTTAGCTTCAGGCCCTGTTGACTATAGTTAGGATTAATGGTTTTAGCTTCAGGCCCTGTAGACTATAGTCAGGATGAATGGTTTTAGCTTCAGGCCCTGTTGACTATAGTCAGGATGAATGGTTTTAGCTTCAGGCCCTGTTGACTATAGTCAGGATGAATGGTTTTAGCTTCAGGCCCTGTTGACTATAGTCAGGATGAATGGTTTTAGCTTCAGGCCCTGTAGACTATAGTCAGGATGAATGGTTTTAGCTTCAGGCCCTGTAGACTATAGTCAGGATGAATGGTTTTAGCTTCAGGCCCTGTTGACTATAGTCAGGATGAATGGTTTTAGCTTCAGGCCCTGTTGATTATAGTCAGGATGAATGGTTTTAGCTTCAGGCCCTGTTGACTATAGTCAGGATGAATGGTTTTAGCTTCAGGCCCTGTAGACTATAGTCAGGATGAATGGTTTTAGCTTCAGGCCCTGTTGACTATAGTCAGGATTAATGGTTTTAGCTTCAGGCCCTGTAGACTATAGTCAGGATGAATGGTTTTAGCTTCAGGCCCTGTTGATTATAGTCAGGATGAATGGTTTTAGCTTCAGGCCCTGTAGACTATAGTCAGGATGAATGGTTTTAGCTTCAGGCCCTGTAGACTATAGTCAGGATGAATGGTTTTAGCTTCAGGTCCTGTTGACTATAGTCAGGATGAATGGTTTTAGCTTCAGGCCCTGTTGATTATAGTCAGGATGAATGGTTTTAGCTTCAGGCCCTGTTGACTATAGTCAGGATGAATGGTTTTAGCTTCAGGCCCTGCAGGCTCGGAGCAGTAGGTTTTGCTAAACAGCCCCAAGGGCTCTTTTTTTAGCCACGTTTGTATCTGAAAGCGTCTGAAGGCTCTTTTAGGTCTCTGTTTTTATCTGAAAGCGCCTGAAGGCTCTTTTAGGTCTCTGTTTTTATCTGAAAGCATCTGAAGGCTCTTTTAGGTCCCTGTTTTTATCTGAAAGCGCCTGAAGGCTCTTTTTGGTCCCTGTTTTTATCTGAAAGCGCCTGAAGGCTCTTTTTGGTCCCTGTTTGTATCTGAACGTGTCTGAAGGCTCTTTTTGGTCCCTGTGTTTATCTGAAAGCGCCTGAAGGCTCTTTTTGGTCCCTGTTTTTATCTGAAAGCGCCTGAAGGCTCTTTTTGGTCCCTGTTTTTATCTGAAAGCGCCTGAAGGCCGAAGCTTCTCTGAACCCATGTAGACCCACAACCATACACAGGATATGAGCTCATCGATGTATGAATCAGAGTGACAGGAAAGTACCACAGTGTTCTCTTTACTCTTCCCCTCCTCTACTCCTCCCCTCTTGCCTCTACTCCTCCCCTCTCAATCATTTATTTCACTCCTTATCATGTTGGAGTAGTCTAATATTGACCTAGTGGGAGAGGCCTTAGTCAGCGCCCAGTGGCCCACAGTACAGAGACTAGATCCTGACTGCAGGTCATTGTTAGCTGCTCTCATTAGGCCCTTAGCTGACTCCATGGCCAGAGGGTAAGCTTCCTAAGGCTGGGCAGACTTGACTAATGCATTCTCTACTAATGACTAGGGAAGTACCCTTTTAACTCTTGTGAGACAAGAAGGATTACTTCTGAACTGTCCTGGAAAACAATAAAGACACATATCTCCCTTAGCCTCTAGTTTCAAACACTGACTGACTTTTTATTTTACTAGGCAAGTCAGTTAAGAACAAATTATTATTTACAATGACGGCCTACCCCAGCTAACACTGGGCCAATTGTGTGCCGCCCAATCATAGCCGGATGTGATGTAGCCTGGATTCGAACCAGGGACTGCAGTGAAGCCTCTTGCACTGAGATGCAGTGCCTTAGACCACTGCACCACTCGGGAGCCCCCCCAAAAAATCATATTTTTGCTGCTGTCAGTATTATTGAGGAACATCTTGTGTCTGAGCCGTGGGTACTTGGCATCAGCTCTATATTTTCTAAAAGGAAGTCCAGCCCCCCCCAGCTTTACTATAATGAGCAGAATTTTTATGTCTACCCAGACAGTCAGTCAGATGGGACACAGACAATTGAAACGTGTTCCAAGACGGCCTGTCAAGAAATACCTGTAGAAAATAAAAGGACGCCTGTTGAATGTGATGAAGCCCTCTGAGGTGCAAGTCTATATCCTGCTGTAGTCTATGCAGGGGACTGTGTGTTTTACCTACAACAGTGTTGGAGATTTAGGGTACCAGTGTATTTGTTTATTCTGATCCCTGCCCTCCAAAGACTGTCTGTGTGTGTGTCTGTATGTAATCCAACGTAGCAGGCATGAAAAGACGCCTGAGCGGAGGAAACGGAAGATATGTTGAAAATACTGTATCCCTGGAAACCGGAAACAACCGCTTTCTTCCAACCCTGCAGAGAGTGATCTCTATGTTACCTGTAGTTGGAGCTGAGCATCTCAGTGTCTGACTGATGTAGAGAGACAGGGAAAGAGAAACAAGGACTGGCCCATGTCAGAGAAAAGAGAAATCTATGTTACCTGTCAGTTGGATGCTGAGCATCAGAGAAAAGAGAAATCAGTGTCTGACTGATGTAGAGAGACAGGGAAAGAGAAACAAGGACTGGCCCATGTCAGAGAAAAGAGAAATAGAGAGAGAGAGAAGGACTGGCCCATGTCAGAGAAAAGAGACATAGAGAGAGAGAGAAGGACTGGCCCATAGAGAAAAGAGAGAGAGAAGGGACTGGCCCATGTCAGAGAAAAGAGAAATAGAGAGAGAGGACTGATGTCAGGAAAAGAGAAATAGAGAGAGAGAAGGACTGGCTGTCAGAGAAAAGAGAGAAAAGAGAGAGAAGGACCCATGTCAGAGAAAAGAGAAATAGAGAGAGAGAGAGGACTGGCCCATGTCAGAGAAAAGAGAGAATAGAGAGAAGGACTGGCCCATGTCAGAGAAATAGAAAAGGACTGGCCCAGAGAAAATAGAGAGAGAGAGAAGGACTGGCCCATGTCAGAGAAAGAGAGAATAGGAGAGAGAGAGAGAGAGAGAGAGAAGGACTGGCCCATGTCAGAGAAAAGAGAAATAGAGAGAGAGAGAAGGACTGGCCCAGAGAAAAGAGATGTCAGAGAAAAGAGAGAGAGAAGAGAAGACTGGCCCATGTCAGAGAAAAGAGAAATGGCCCATGTCAGAGAAAAGAGAAATAGAGAGAGAGAGGACTGGCCCATGTCAGAGAAAAGAGAGAGGACTGGCCCATGTCAGAGAAAAGAGAAATAGAGAGAGAAGGACTGGCCCATGTCAGAGAAAAGATAAATAGAGAGAGAGAGAAGGACTGGCCCATGTCAGAGAAAAGAGAAATAGAGAGAGAGAGAAGGACTGGCCCATGTCAGAGAAAAGAGAAATAGAGAGAGAGAGAAGGACTGGCCCATGTCAGAGAAAAGAGAAATAGAGAGAGAAGGACTGGCCCATGTCAGAGAAAAGAGAAATAGAGAGAGAAGAAGACTGGCCCATGTCAGAGAAAAGAGAAATAGAGAGAGAAGGACTGGCCCATGTCAGAGAAAAGAGACACAGAGAGATAGAGAGAGAGAGAGAGAGAGAGAGAGAGAGAGAAAAGCACTGGCCCATGTCAGAGAAATAGACAGAGAGAGAGAGAGAGAGAGAGAGAGAGAGAGAGAGAGAGAGAGAGAGAGAGAGAGAGAGAGAGAAGGACTGGCCCATGTCAGAGAAATAGACAGAGAGAGAGAGAGAGAGAAGGACTGGCCCATGTCAGAGAAACGAGAAATAGAGAGAAAGAGAAAGAGAAAGAGATGAGAGAAGAGAGAGAGAGAGAGAAGAGAGAGAAAAGAGAGAGAGAGAGAGAGAGAGAGAGGAGAGAGAGGACTGGCCCAGAGAGAAAAGAGAAATAGAGAGAAAGAAAAGGAGAGAGAGAGAGAGGAGAGAGAGAGAGAGAGAGAAGGACTGGCCCATGTCAGAGAAAGGAGAAAGAGAGAGAGAAGGACTGGCCCATGTCAGAGAAAGGAGAAATAGAGAGAGAGAGAAGAGAAGGACTGGCCCATGTCAGAGAAGGAGAAATAGAGAGAGGAGAGCCCATGTCAGAGAAAGAGAGAGAGAAGGAGAAATAGTCAGAGAAAGAGAAAAGAGAAAGAAGAGAGAGAGAGAGAGAGAGAGAGAGAGAGAGAGAGAGAGAGAGAGAGAGAGAGAGAGAGAGAGAGAAGGACTGGCCCATGTCAGAGAAAGGAGAAATAGAGAGAGAAGGACTGGCCCATGTCAGAGAAAGGAGAAATAGAGAGAGAAGGACTGGCCCATGTCAGAGAAAGGAAATAGAAAAAGAGAAAGAAAGAGAGAGAGAGAGAGAGAGAGAGACTGGCCCATGTCAGAGAAAAGAGAGAGAGAGAGAGAGAGAGAGAGAGAGAGAGAGAAGGACACAGAGAAAGGAGAGAAGGGAGAGAGAGAGAGAGAGAGAGAGAGAGAGAGAGAGAGAAGGACTGGCCCATGTCAGAGAAAAGAGAAATAGAGAGAAAGAGAAAGAAAGAGAGAGAGAGAGAGAGAGAGAGAGAGAGAGAGAGAGAGAGAAGGACTGGCCCATGTCAGAGAAAAGAGAAATAGAGAGAAAGAAAGAGAAGAGAGAGAGAGAGAGAGAGAGAGAGGACTGATGTCAGAGAAATAGAGAGAGAGAGAGAGAGAGAGGACTGGCCCATGTCAGAGAAAGAGAAATAGAGAGAAATAGAGAGAAAGAGAAATAGAGAGAGAGAGAGAGAGAGGACTGGCCCATGTCAGAGAAAAGAGAAATAGAGAGAAAGAGAGAGAGAGAGAGAGAGAGAGAGAGAGAGAGAGAAGGACTGGCCCATGTCAGAGAAAAGAGAAATAGAGAGAAAGAGAAATAGAAGAGAGAGAGAGAGAGAGAGAGAGAGGACTGGAGAAAAAGAGAAATAGAGAGAAAGAGAAATAAAGAGAGAGAGAGAGAGAGAGAGAGAAGAGAAGGACCCCATGTCAGAGAAATAGAAGATAGAGAGAGAAAAGAGAGAAATAGAGAGAGAGAGGGAGAGAGAGAAGAGAGAGAGAGAGAGAGAGAGGACTGGCCCATGTCAGAGAAAAGAGAGAGAAAAGAGAGAAGGACTGGCCCATGTCAGAGAAAAGAGAAATAGAGAAAAGAGAAAGAGAAAGAAAGAGAGAGAGAGAGAGAGAGAGAGAGAGAGAGACTGGCCCATGTCAGAGAAGGGATTCACTCTGGTGCCTTATTGATTTTCTCCCTCCCTCCCTCCCACCCTCCCCCACTCCCGCACTCCCTCCCTCCCTCTCTCTCTTCCGTCTATCCATTCATCCAGCCCTCACTCTCTCAGTTAGACATGAGATGAGCATGCTCCCCACAGACCAGCCACGAGGCTGCAGTCAGTCAGTCTGTCCGTCTCCAGCTGGGCTTGGCAGTAAGAGGCGTAGATTTCTCCCGGGGCTGGGGAACACGGTAGATACTGTTACAAGAGGAAGACAAAACGTGGTGTTACTAGATACGAGTGAAATCTAATCTGTTTGACTTGCCTTTGGGCTATAATATATTTTCCACTGCAACAAAGAATGTCAGAATTGTAATTATACAAAGCCCAGTTAGATGTATAGGTATTTTGGTGCTTCACGAGTAGCCTATATGATATGTTTTTACAAGGACCAGCTTGCTAGCCGGAGCACTTAACATTTACACTGCTAGGTTTCAGACATCATGTTTTACTGTTAATGTTTTCATCAGTGACTTACAGTAGGGTATGTACTTAGGTCTGTTAGCTCTATTCACACACTCAGGGCAGTGATGTTATGGGGTTTGAGTCATATGGTCAGCAGTGTATGGGGTTTGAGTCATATGGTCAGCAGTGTATGGGGTTTGAGTCATATGGTCAGCAGTGTATGGGGTTTGAGTCATATGGTCAGCAGTGTATGGGGTTTGAGATATGGTCAGCAGTGTAAGGGGTTTGAGTCATATGGTCAGCAGTGTATGGGGTTTGAGTCATATGGTCAGCAGTGTATGGGGTTTGAGTCATATGGTCAGCAGTGTATGGGGTTGGAGTCATATGGTCAGCAGTGTATGAGGTTTGAGTCATATGGTCAGCAGTGTATGGGGTTTGAGTCATATGGTCAGCAGTGTTCTGGTGCGTGTGTGGCAGCGTCCTGGTGTGTGGCAGCGTCCTGGTGTGTGTGTGTGGCAACGTCCTGGTGTGTGTGTGTGGCAACGTCCTGGTGTGTGTGTGTGGCAGTGTCCTGGTGTGTGTGTGTGGCAGCGTCCTGGTGTGTGTGTGTGGCAGCGTCCTGGTGTGTGTGTGTGTGGCAGCGTCCTGGTGTGTGTGTGGCAGCGTCCTGGTGTGTGTGTGTGGCAGCGTCCTGGTGTGTGTGTGTGTGGCAGCGTCCTGGTGTGTGTGTGTGGCAGTGTCCTGGTGTGTGTGATGAGTGGGTGTGTGGCAGCGTCCTGGTGTATGTGGCAATGTCCTGGTGTGTGTGTGTGGCAGTGTCCTGGTGTTTGTGTGGCAGCGTCCTGGTGTGTGTTTGTAGTAGCGTCCTGGTGTGTGTGTGTGGCAGCGTCCTGGTGTGTGTGTGGCAGCGTCCTGGTGTGTGTGTGTGGCAGCGTCCTGGTGTGTGTGTGGCAGCGTCCTGGTGTGTGTGTGTGGCAGCGTCCTGGTGTGTGTGTGTGTGTGGCAGCGTCCTGGTGTGTGTGTGTGGCACCGTCCTGGTGTGTGTGTGTAGCAGCGTCCTGGTGTGTGTGTGTGGCAGCGTCCTGGTGTGTGTGTGTGTGGCAGCGTCCTGGTGGGTGTGTGTGGCAGCGTCCTGGTGTGTGTGTGTGTGGCAGCGTCCTGGTGTGTGTGTGTGGCAGCGTCCTGGTGTGTGTGTGTGTGGCAGCGTCCTGGTGTGTGTGTGTGGCAGCGTCCTGGTGTGTGTGTGTGGCAGCGTCCTGGTGTGTGTGTGTGTGGCAGCGTCCTGGTGTGTGTGTGTGTGGCAGAGTCCTGGTGTGTGTGTGTGGCAGCGTCCTGGTGTGTGTGTGTAGCAGCGTCCTGGTGTGTGTGTGGCAGCGTCCTGGTGTGTGTTTGTAGTAGCGTCCTGGTGTGTGTGTGTGGCAGCGTCCTGGTGTGTGTGTGGCAGCGTCCTGGTGTGTGTGTGTGGCAGCGTCCTGGTGTGTGTGTGGCAGCGTCCTGGTGTGTGTGTGTGGCAGCGTCCTGGTGTGTGTGTGTGTGTGTGTGGCAGCGTCCTGGTGTGTGTGTGTGGCACCGTCCTGGTGTGTGTGTGTAGCAGCGTCCTGGTGTGTGTGTGTGGCAGCGTCCTGGTGTGTGTGTGTGTGGCAGCGTCCTGGTGTGTGTGTGTGGCAGCGTCCTGGTGTGTGTGTGTGTGGCAGCGTCCTGGTGTGTGTGTGTGGCAGCGTCCTGGTGTGTGTGTGTGTGGCAGCGTCCTGGTGTGTGTGTGTGGCAGCGTCCTGGTGTGTGTGTGTGGCAGCGTCCTGGTGTGTGTGTGTGTGGCAGCGTCCTGGTGTGTGTGTGTGTGGCAGAGTCCTGTGTGTGTGTGGCAGCGTCCTGGTGTGTGTGTGTAGCAGCGTCCTGGTGTGTGTGTGGCAGCGTCCTGGTGTGTGTGTGTGGCAGCGTCCTGGTGTGTGTGTGGCAGCGTCCTGGTGTGTGTGTGGCAGCGTCCTGGTGTGTGTGTGTAGCAGCGTCCTGGTGTGTGTGTGGCAGCGTCCTGGTGTGTGTGTGGCAGCGTCCTGGTGTGTGTGTGTGTAGCAGCGTCCTGGTGTGTGTGTGGCAGCGTCCTGGTGTGTGTGTGGCAGCGTCCTGGTGTGTGTGTGTAGCAGCGTCCTGGTGTGTGTGTGGCAGCGTCCTGGTGTGTGTGTGGCAGCGTCCTGGTGTGTGTGTGTAGCAGCGTCCTGGTGTGTGTGTGTGGCAGCGTCCTGGTGTGTGTGTGTGGCAGCGTCCTGGTGTGTGTGTGTAGCAGCGTCCTGGTGTGTCTAGCAGACGGCCGGGAGCGCAGGCCGTCTAAAGCAGCTCTCAGATGTCCAAACCAACATTCCCTCTGCACATCAAAGGCGTGTGGGCATTGGCACAGTGCCTTTAAGTTGGTGGGTATCTGAGTCAATCTAAAACGAGCAGAGGAAGAGCGAGGCGAGAAAACAATGTCCTTAAATAAACCTGGAATTAGGAGTCCACAGCTTCTGCTTGTTCCCTGTGAGGCTCCCCTGGTGTTTGCTCCAGCAGTGGGACAGATGTAAGACCCACATCAGGTTTTATTGCACTGGGGGGTGTGTGTAGTGTAATGTAGTGTAGTGTGTAGGGTAGCTGAGGGTAGGATAGTTTAATGTGGGAAGGCTGAGGGTATGGGGTTTGAGTCATATGGTCAGCAGTGTTCTGGTGCGTGTGTGGCAGCGTCCTGGTGTGTGGCAGCGTCCTGGTGTGTGGCAGCGTCCTGGTGTGTGTGTGTGGCAACGTCCTGGTGTGTGTGTGTGGCAACGTCCTGGTGTGTGTGTGTGGCAGTGTCCTGGTGTGTGTGTGTGGCAGCGTCCTGGTGTGTGTGTGTGGCAGCGTCCTGGTGTGTGTGTGTGTGGCAGCGTCCTGGTGTGTGTGTGTGGCAGTGTCCTGGTGTGTGTGATGAGTGGGTGTGTGGCAGCGTCCTGGTGTATGTGGCAATGTCCTGGTGTGTGTGTGTGGCAGTGTCCTGGTGTGTGTGTGGCAGTGTCCTGGTGTGTGTGTGGCAGCGTCCTGGTGTGTGTTTGTAGTAGCGTCCTGGTGTGTGTGTGTGGCAGCGTCCTGGTGTGTGTGTGGCAGCGTCCTGGTGTGTGTGTGTGTGGCAGCGTCCTGGTGTGTGTGTGGCAGCGTCCTGGTGTGTGTGTGTGGCAGCGTCCTGGTGTGTGTGTGTGTGTGGCAGCGTCCTGGTGTGTGTGTGTGGCACCGTCCTGGTGTGTGTGTGTAGCAGCGTCCTGGTGTGTGTGTGTGGCAGCGTCCTGGTGTGTGTGTGTGTGGCAGCGTCCTGGTGTGTGTGTGTGGCAGCGTCCTGGTGTGTGTGTGTGTGGCAGCGTCCTGGTGTGTGTGTGGCAGCGTCCTGGTGTGTGTGTGTATGGCAGCGTCCTGGTGTGTGTGTGTGGCAGCGTCCTGGTGTGTGTGTGTGTGCAGCGTCCTGGTGTGTGTGTGTGTGGCAGCGTCCTGGTGTGTGTGTGTGTGGCAGCGTCCTGGTGTGTGTGTGTGTAGCAGCGTCCTGGTGTGTGTGTGGCAGCGTCCTGGTGTGTGTGTGGCCGTCTAAAGCAGCTCTCAGATGTCCAAACCAACATTCCCTCTGCACATCAAAGGCGTGTGGGCATTGGCACAGTGCCTTTAAGTTGGTGGGTATCTGAGTCAATCTAAAACGAGCAGAGGAAGAGCGAGGCGAGAAAACAATGTCCTTAAATAAACCTGGAATTAGGAGTCCACAGCTTCTGCTTGTTCCCTGTGAGGCTCCCCTGGTGTTTGCTCCAGCAGTGGGACAGATGTAAGACCCACATCAGGTTTTATTGCACTGGGGGGTGTGTGTAGTGTAATGTAGTGTAGTGTGTAGGGTGGCTGAGGGTAGGATAGTGTAATGTGGGGTGGCTGAGGGTAGATTATAGTAGGGAGAGGTAGGGTATCTTAGGGTGCTGGGGATGTTCGATGTTGATGTGTTATTTCACAGGTCATTCTCGTCCTGCTCTGGTTATATCTTGTTAAATCCCTGTTATATCCCTGTTATATCAATGCAATATTCATGTTATATCCCTGTTCTGTTGTATCTCTGTTATAGCCATGGTATATCCCTGTTCTGTTGTATCTCTGTTACAGCCATGTTATATCCCTGTTCTGTTGTATCTCTGTTACAGCCATGTTATATCCCTGTTCTGTTGTATCTCTGTTACAGCCATGTTATATCCCTGCTCTGTTACATCTCTGTTACAGCCATGTTATATCACTGTTCTGTTACATCTCTGTTACAGCCATGTTATATCCCTGTTCTGTTGTATATCTGTTACAGCCATGTTATATCCCTGTTCTGTTGTATCTCTGTTACAGCCATGTTATATCCCTGTTCTGTTACAGCCATGTTATATCCCTGTTCTGTTGTATCTCTGTTACAGCCATGTTATATCCCTGTTCTGTTGTATCTCTGTTACAGCCATGTTATATCCCTGTTCTGTTACATCTCTGTTACAGCCATGTTATATCCCTGTTCTGTAACATCTCTGTTATAGCCATGTTATATCCCTGTTCTGTTACAGCTCTGTTACAGCCATGTTATATCCCTGTTCTGTTGTATCTCTGTTACAGCCATGTTATATCCCTGTTCTGTTGTATCTCTGTTACAGCCATGTTATATCCCTGTTCTGTTGTATCTCTGTTACATCCATGTTATATCCCTGTTCTGTAACATCTCTGTTACAGCCATGTTATATCCCTGTTCTGTTGTATCTCTGTTACAGCCATGTTATATCCCTGTGCTGTTGTATCTCTGTTACAGCCATGTTATATCCCTGTTCTGTAACATCTCTGTTACAGCCATGTTATATCCCTGTTCTGTTGTATCTCTGTTACAGCCATGTTATATCCCTGTTCTGTTGTATCTCTGTTACAGCCATGTTATATCCCTGTTCTGTTGTATCTCTGTTACATCCATGTTATATCCCTGCTCTGTTGTATCTCTGTTACATCCATGTTATATCCCTGCTCTGTTACATCTCTGTTACAGCCATGTTATATCCCTGTTCTGTTACATCTCTGTTACAGCCATGTTATATCCCTGTTCTGTTACAGCTCTGTTACAGCCATGTTATATCCCTGTTCTGTTGTATCTCTGTTACAGCCATGTTATATCCCTGTTCTGTTGTATCTCTGTTACAGCCATGTTATATCCCTGTTCTGTTGTATCTCTGTTATAGCCATGTTATATCCATGTTCTGTTACATCTCTGTTACAGCCATGTTATATCCCTGTTCTGTTACAGCTCTGTTACAGCCATGTTATATCCCTATATATATATATATATATATATATTTTTTTTTTTTACTTTATTTAACTAGGCAAGTCAGATAACAAATTCTTATTTTCAATGACGGCCTAGGAACAGTGGGTTAACTGCCTTGTTCAGGGGCAGAAAGACAGATTTTTACCTTGTCGGCTCGGGGATCTAACCTTTCACTTACTGTTATATTTCTGTTATATTCCTGTTATATCCCTGTTATATCCCTGTTATATTCATGTTATATTGGTGTTATTTTCATGTTATATTGATGTTATATTGCTGTTATATCCCTGTTAAATTCCTGTTTTATCCCTGTTATATTGATGTTAAATTCCTGTTATATTGATGTTATATTCCTGTTATATTGATGTTATATTCCTGTTATATTGATGTTATATTCCTGTTATATTCCTCTTATATTCCTGTTATATTGATGTTATATTCCTGTTATATTGATGTTATATTCCTGTTATATTGATGTTATATTCCTGTTATATTGATGTTATTTTCCTGTTATATTCCTGTTATATTGATGTTATATTCCTGTTATATTGATGTTATATTCCTGTTATATTGATGTTATATTCCTGTTATATTCCTGTTATATTGATGTTATATTCCTGTTATATTGATGTTATATTCCTGTTATATTCCTGTTACTTTCCTGATATACTGATGTTATATTCCTGTTATATTCCTGTTACTTTCCTGTTATATTGATGTTATATTCCTGTTATATCGATGTTATATTCCTCTTATATTGATGTTATATTCCTGTTATATTGATGTTATATTCCTGTTATATTGATGTTATAATATTGATGTTATATTCCTGTTATATTCCTGTTATATTGATGTTACTTTCCTGATATACTGATGTTATATTCCTCTTATATTGATGTTATATTCCTGTTATATTGATGTTATATTCCTGTTATATTGATGTTATATTCCTGTTATATTGATGTTATATTCCTGTTATATTGATGTTATTTTCCTGTTATATTCCTGTTATATTGATGTTACTTTCCTGATATATTGATGTTATTTTCCTGTTATATTGATGTTATATTCCTGTTATATTGATGTTATATTCCTGTTATATTGATGTTATTTTCCTGTTATATTCCTGTTATATTGATGTTATTTTCCTGTTATATTGATGTTACTTTCCTGATATATTGATGTTATTTTCCTGTTATATTGATGTTATATTCCTGTTATATTGATGTTATATTCCTGTTATATTGATGTTATATTCCTGTTATATTGATGTTATTTTCCTGTTATATTCCTGTTATATTGATGTTATTTTCCTGTTATATTGATGTTACTTTCCTGTTATATTGATGTTATTTTCCTGTTATATTGATGTTATATTCCTGTTATATTGATGTTATATTCCTGTTATATTGATGTTATTTTCCTGTTATATTGATGTTATATTCCTGTTATATTGATATTATTTTCCTGTTATATTCCTGTTATATTGATGTTACTTTCCTGTTATATTGATGTTACTTCCCTGTTATATTGATGTTATATTCCTGTTATATCGATGTTATTTTCCTGTTATATTGATGTTATATTCCTGTTATATTGATGTTATATTCCTGTTATATTGATGTTATATTCCTGTTATATTGATGTTATTTTCCTGTTATATTCCTGTTATATTGATGTTACTTTCCTGTTATATTGATGTTACTTTCCTGTTATATTGATGTTATATTCCTGTTATATTGATGTTATATTCCTGTTATATTCCTGTTATATTGATGTTACTTTCCTGATATACTGATGTTATATTCCTGTTATATTGATGTTATATTACTGTTATATTTATGTTATATTCCTGTTATATTGATGTTATATTGATGTTACTTTCCTGATATACTGATGTTATTTTCCTGTTATATTGATGTTATATTGCTGCACACACCGTAATACTAGATGGGACTTTCTCTCTCTTTCTTCCTGACCATGGCAGCCTCTGATTAGAGGAGGAGAGATGAGACTGAAAGGGGATGAGGAGTGAAGAAGTCCTGTCTGGGTCTTGATTCTACCCATCTGGTTGCCAAGGGCTCCAGCCTATTGCCTCCTCCTCCCTCCCCCTCCTCTCCTCTGCCACCATAATGATGATGAATTGATCTCTCACAGCGGAAATTACTTTTTAACACCCACACTTTTGGGGGGTGCAGGGTTTGGGGTCGCGTATGGCATTGGTGTGTGTTACACTGGGGCTGTGTGTGTTTGTGTGTGTGTGGAGGTATTGATCTGACTTGCGATCAGAGTGCAACACCTCAGACTCATAAAGCCCGCTCTAGGAGTTTCTGAGCAACTGTGACAAATGACACTTTTCAGTGTTTTTCAACCATATTGCGTGATATTTTGGATAGCACAAAAAAAACATACAAATGTGTGTATGTGTGTGGTGCTGAGTACGTACTATCAGCATACGCATATGTGTGTGATGTACATATGGATGGAGGATGTGTGTGTGTGTGATGTACATATGGTTAGAATGTGTGTGTGTGTGTGATGTACATATGGTTAGAATGTGTGTGTGTGTGTGTGTGTGTGTGTGTGTGTGTGTGTGTGTGTGTGTGTGTGTGTGTGTGTGTGTGTGTGTGTGTGTGTGTGTGTGTAACAATGGGTAGAGGGTGTGTGATGTGCATATGGGTGGAGGGTGTGTGTGTGATGTGCATATGGGTGGAGGGTATATGCCCTATAAGAGGCAGCTGACACAGAGCTAATTAAAAGGCATTCTGTAGGACAGAACCATTCATCTTCATGATGACCCAGAGCCCTCTACAGCACAGCCCTCCCTGTGGGGGATTGTACTGCTGCTGCTGCTGCTGCTGCAGAGGGAATACAGGACACACTGGTATGTGTGTGTGTGAGCGTGTGTTCCCCTAAGGGGGGCAGATATGCATTTCAATTCAATAAAATGTTATTGCTTCGCTTTAAAATATCCTCCTCTCCACTCTTTCCCTTGATGAAAACCAGTGCCCACCCTTCTCCATCTGCCCCCCTAAAGTTGACGAGCCATTCATGTTGAGGAGGGCCTCCTGTGATTAAGATATGCATGGTTTCCATTTTAGAAGTCCTGTCCTCAGCAGGGACCAGAGGGCACTTTTATTGGCTGTGACAGGACTGACACGTAATGCTGGCACTAGAATTCCCAATGGCTGCTTCCATAGCATGGACCTCTGACCCCTGTTTCTCTGGTGAACCCATAGCATAGACCTCTGACCCCTGTTTCCCCGGTGAACCCATAGCATAGACCTCTGTGCCCTGTTTCCCCGGTGAACCCATAGCATAGACCTCTGTGCCCTGTTTCCCCTGGGTGAACCCATAGCATAGACCTCTGACCCCTGTTTCCCCTGGGTGAACCCATAGCATAGACCTCTGACCCCTGTTTCCCCTGGGTGAACCCATAGCATAGACCTCTGACCCCTGTTTCCCCGGTGAACCCATAGCATAGACCTCTGTGCCCTGTTTCCCCGGTGAACCCATAGCATAGACCTCTGTGCCCTGTTTCCCCAGTGAACCCATAGCATAGACCTCTGACCCCTGTTTCCCCTGGGTGAACCCATAGCATAGACCTCTGACCCCTGTTTCCCCGGTGAACCCATAGCATAGACCTCTGATCCCTGTTTCCCCGGTGAACCCATAGCATAGACCTCTGTGCCCTGTTTCCCCAGTGAACCCATAGCATAGACCTCTGTTCCCTGTTTCCCCTGGGTGAACCCATAGCATAGACCTCTGTGCCCTGTTTCCCCTCGGTGAACCCATAGCATAGACTTCTGACCCCTGTTTCCCCTGGGTGAACCCATAGCATAGACCTCTGACCCCTGTTTCCCCTGGGTGAACCCATAGCATAGACCTCTGTGCCCTGTTTCCCTGGTGAACCCATAACATAGACCTCTGACCCCTGTTTCCCCGGTGAACCCATAGCATAGACCTCTGTGCCCTGTTTCCCCGGTGAACCCATAGCGTAGACCTCTGTGCCCTGTTTCCCCGGTGAACCCATAGCATAGATCTCTGACCCCTGTTTCCCCTGGGTGAACCCATAGCATAGACCTCTGACCCCTGTTTCCCCGGTGAACCCATAGCATAGACCTCTGACCCCTGTTTCCCCGGTGAACCCATAGCATAGACCTCTGTGCCCTGTTTCCCCGGTGAACCCATAGCATAGACCTCTGTGCCCTGTTTCCCCTGGGTGAACCCATAGCATAGACCTCTGTTACCTGTTTCCCCTCGGTGAACCCATAGCATAGACTTCTGACCCCTGTTTCCCCTGGGTGAACCCATAGCATAGACCTCTGACCCCTGTTTCCCCTGGGTGAACCCATAGCATAGACCTCTGTGCCCTGTTTCCCTGGTGAACCCATACCATTTACCTCTGGCCCCTGTTTCCCTGGGTGAACCCATAGCATAGACCTCTGACCCCTGTTTCCCCTTGGTGAACCCATAGCATGGACCTTTGGTCCCTGTTTCCGCTGCGTGAACCCATAGCATTTACCTCTGGCCCCTGTTTCCCTGGGTGAACCCATAGCATAGACCTCTGACCCCTGTTTCCCCTGGGTGAACCCATAGCATAGACCTCTGACCCCTGTTTCCCCTGGGTGAACCCATAGCATAGACCTCTGACCCCTGTTTCCCCGGTGAACCCATAGCATAGACCTCTGTGCCCTGTTTCCCCAGTGAACCCATAGCATAGACCTCTGTGCCCTGTTTCCCCGGTGAACCCATAGCATAGACCTATGACACCTGTTTCCCCTGGGTGAACCCATAGCATAGACCTCTGACCCCTGTTTCCCCGGTGAACCCATAGCATAGACCTGGACCCCTGTTTCCCGGTGAACCCATGCATTGTTTCCCCGGTGAACCCATAGCATAGACCTCTGTGCCCTGTTTCCCCGGTGAACCCATAGCATAGACCTCTGTGCCCTGGTTGAACCCATAGCATAGACCTCTGTGCCCTGTTTCCCCTCGGTGAACCCATAGCATAGACTTCTGACCCCTGTTTCCCCTGGGTGAACCCATAGCATAGACCTCTGACCCCTGTTTCCCTGGTGAACCCATAACATAGACCTCTGACCCCTGTTTCCCCGGTGAACCCATAGCATAGACCTCTGTGCCCTGTTTCCCCGGTGAACCCATAGCGTAGACCTCTGTGCCCTGTTTCCCCGGTGAACCCATAGCATAGATCTCTGACCCCTGTTTCCCCTGGGTGAACCCATAGCATAGACCTCTGACCCCTGTTTCCCCGGTGAACCCATAGCATAGACCTCTGACCCCTGTTTCCCCGGTGAACCCATAGCATAGACCTCTGTGCCCTGTTTCCCCGGTGAACCCATAGCATAGACCTCTGTGCCCTGTTTCCCCTGGGTGAACCCATAGCATAGACCTCTGTTACCTGTTTCCCCTCGGTGAACCCATAGCATAGACTTCTGACCCCTGTTTCCCCTGGGTGAACCCATAGCATAGACCTCTGACCCCTGTTTCCCCTGGGTGAACCCATAGCATAGACCTCTGTGCCCTGTTTCCCTGGTGAACCCATACCATTTACCTCTGGCCCCTGTTTCCCTGGGTGAACCCATAGCATAGACCTCTGTGCCCTGTTTCCCTGGTGAACCCATACCATAGACCTCTGACCCCTGTTTCCCCTGGGTGAACCCATAGCATAGACCTCTGGCCCCTGTTTCCCTGGGTGAACCCATAGCATAGACCTCTGACCCCTGTTTCCCCTGGGTGAACCCATAGCATGGACCTTTGGCCCCTGTTTCCGCTGCGTGAACCCATACCATTTACCTCTGGCCCCTGTTTCCCTGGGTGAACCCATAGCATAGACCTCTGACCCCTGTTTCCCCTGGGTGAACCCATAGCATGGACCTTTGGTCCCTGTTTCCGCTGCGTGAACCCAAAGCATTTACCTCTGGCCCCTGTTTCCCTGGGTGAACCCATAGCATAGACCTCTGACCCCTGTTTCCCCTGGGTGAACCCATAGCATGGACCTTTGGCCCCTGTTTCCGCTGCGTGAACCCATACCATTTACCTCGGGCCCCTGTTTCCCTGGGTGAACCCATAGCATAGACCTCTGACCCCTGTTTCCCCTGGGTGAACCCATAGCATGGACCTCTGGCCCCTGTTTCCGCTGCGTGAACCCATAGCATTTACCTCTGGCCCCTGTTTCCCTGGATGAACCCATAGCATGGACCTCTGGCCCCTGTTCCCTCTGGCCCCTGTTTCCCCTGCCTCCTCATGCCCCCTGCTCCTGGGTGAACCCATGCCCAGCACTGCTAGTCTGCCCCCTCTCTGCCCTCTCATTACCACCTCTGGATTGAGGTAACTGCCAGGGGAGAGGAGGATGAAGTGGTGATGGGAGAGTTCACTGCCCTCTTTATCCAATTATGCCATTACAATTATGCCATTGAAGTTACTTATCATTGATATTCTTATGGATCAAGTCAATACTGTGGCTTTATTGATTTAGCGTGACCTTGTTTGTGTGTGTGTGGGGGTGGGGGTGGGGGTGGGGGGTGGGGGTGCAGGTCTCCATCATGGCTGGATGGTAATGATCTGCCTCACACACCTCCATCAGTCCATCAGTCACCGCTCACCACTGGGGGGATGGTGACAGAGAGGGGGTGCATCCCCACAGTCTAGGGGGATGTAACGGAGGGTATTTTTTGATGGTGATGGGTGAGAGGTCAGTTATAATACACACAGGGCTCAAACAGCATGACACACTCTGAGGCCATACTTTGTCACCTGTCAGGAGATGGCCCATGCACTGAAACCATTGGTGATTTAAACACATTGTGACTCGCTGACTGATGATGTAGACTACAGCACAGGGTCATCTCAGGTTTTCAACTCCCCCTCTCCTCACCCCATCTCCCCTCTATCCCTCTTCATCCAATCAACAGAGGAATAGTACCTATTGCTCTCCAGACAGATACCTGAGCCTCCTACCTCTCCTACTTTATTAAAGCTGTCAACAGACAGAATCACCATAGAGCTAGATGCATCAGTAGTAACATAACAGATCAGCATCTCTCAGCTGTGTCAAGTCCTACTGTAGTTGTGACAAGGATGTGGACTAGACTGCTGTTGTTTTCCCCCACAAGATCAACAGTAGTTATTGTCTAGTAGTCGTACTGTTGTAAAACACATGCAGCGTAAGAACACTGCAGTGTCAAGTCCTCTCTGGTTCTGTTCGTAGAGAGGGCAGAATAGTGTGCGTTCATGTTTGTGTGTGTGTGAGTGTTTGTGTGAGTGACACCTGCAGGGCCTAGACTTGGGGTGTGAGTGTGTTTTTGTTTGTTAGGGATCGAGGTCAGGTCTTCAGGGGCTGTGGTTGTGAGACACATTGGGGGCAGGGGGTCAGCAGAGAGGGAGGGGGAGGCCCGGGACCCTCACCTCCACGTGAACCATGAACCACAGAGAGGCATAGAGCGAGGGGGTAGCCTATAGTGAATAGATTAAGGCTTGAGCTTGAACATACGTCTGCAGGGCCCCAGACTAATGATAGGGATTTCCTCTGCCTTAGTCACACGACCTGACCGTCTGAGCCCTTATCTACCATTTACTGAATGTCTGTCTGTATTGTATAGGAATGAGCTACCAAAGCTCCTGGGTGGTACAGCGGTCTAGGCACTACATCTCAGTGCTAGAGGCGTCACTACAGAACTTGGTTCGATTCCAGACTGTATCACAACCGGCTGTCATTGGGAGTCCCATAGGGTGGCGTACAATTGGCCTAGCATCGTCCGGGTTAGGGTTTGACTGGGGTAGGCAGTCATTGGAAATAAGAATTTGTTCTTATCTGACTTGCCTAGTTAAATAAAGGTTCAATTTAAAAAAAAACATGTTTTATCCTTCCTAATGCTCTGCCTCCACCCCAGTGACTGTGACTGGGGGTCAGTCTGGGACATAGACTAGAACAGAAGCACAGAGTACAGAGACGATTACTGGTAACAGAATTTGAGAATATCTCTTTTTCAATCTCTTGAGATGTTTCTCTGTTCATTTTATACTACTCTTTTTAAAGGTTTTCTGGACTGTTTTGCTAAAGACAGTACCTTAGATGGTGAGAAGTATTTTTGGACATCTTGGAAGTTGAGAGATATTATAGTGGAGCCATGTGTTTTAACAGAAGATTAGTTATATTTCTCCTCTGTTAATGACCAGGTGGAAAGTCGTTTAAATCTGTTTTTAGAAGATAAAGTTGTATTATGTCTAAAACCATAGCAGCAGAGTTCAGTTTCGAATGTTTACACCTGACTTGATCAGAGTGTCTAACCCTGCTAGGAAGGAGGTGTTCTGTTAGATCACTCACCATGTGAGACTGTGTGTAGTAACCATTAATCTACTGGAGCAGCATGGGTCTCTCTACAGGCTGGCCTCGTGTTGACAGGCCTGAGCTGTGGGCCTCTGTCACTGTGTGTGTGTGCAGACTGCAAGGTGATAGATGGGTAAGGACAGGGTTAAAGCGGGGTCACACTGTTTGTTTTGCAGTGGTAAGGTGGGGATGGGGAATGGGACAGGGTGAGCTGAGCTCCAGTGATTTAGACTGTGTTAATAAGGCCTGTTTGTGACACTTCATCACCATTCTTCACAGTCTATGGGGGGAGGTACTCCCAGGAATATTACCAGGCTATAACAGGGCTATGACAGGGATATAACAGAGCTAAAACAGGGATATAACAGGGATATAACAGAGATATAACAGGGATATAACAGAGATATAACAGCGATATAACAGGGATATAACAGTGATATAACAGGGATATAACAGGGATATAACAGAGATATAACAGGGATATAACAGAGATATAACAGCGATATAACAGGGATATAACAGTGATATAACAGGGATATAACAGGGATATAACAGAGATATAACAGAGATATAACAGCGATATAACAGGGATATAACAGTGATATAACAGGGATATAACAGAGATATAACAGGGATATAACAGAGATATAACAGGGATATAACAGAGATATAACAGAGATATAACAGGGATATAACAGAGATATAACAGGGATATAACAGAGATATAACAGGGATATAACAGAGATATAACAGCGATATAACAGGGATATAACAGGGATATAACAGGGATATAACAGCGATATAACAGGGATATAACAGGGATATAACAGAGATATAACAGGGATATAACAGAGATATAACAGGGATATAACAGGGATATAACAGAGCTAAAACAGAGATATAACAGGGCTAAAACAGGGATATAACATGGATATAACAGAGATATAACAGGGATATAACAGGGCTAAAACAGAGATATAACAGAGCTAAAACAGAGATATAACAGGGCTAAAACAGGGATATAACAGGGATATAACAGAGATATAACAGGGATATAACAGGGATATAACAAAGCTAAAACAGAGATATAACAGGGATATAACAGAGCTAAAACAGGGATATAACAGAGATATAACAGGGATATAACAGAGATATAACAGGGATATAACAGAGCTAAAACAGGGATATAACAGGGCTAAACAGGGATATAACATGGATATAACAGGGATATAACAGGGATATAACAGGGATATAACAGAGCTAAAACAGAGATATAACAGGGCTAAACAGGGATATAACAGGGATATAACAGGGATATAACAGAGCTAAAACAGAGATATAACAGGGCTAAAACAGGGATATAACAGGGATATAACAGGGATATAACAGAGATATAACAGGGATATAACAGGGATATAACAGAGCTAAAACAGGAATATAACAGGGCTAAACAGGGATATAACATGGATATAACAGAGCTAAAACAGAGATATAACAGGGCTAAAACAGGGTGAAGTCACTGTGTCTAGTAAGATGGGAAATACATATGTGGAGGGAGAGATGAGTGATGTGTGTAACAATGGTTCCACGGAGGAAGAGAAGGATAGCCTAACCTTTTAGCCTGTTATATTGTGCATTCCATCAGTAGGCTCTTTGTTATGTGGTGGTGACATCAGTCACCAAGGTCAGCCTTATGACCCAGGCTGGACCCGGTAAGGGACAGCAGCCGTATATGTTATCTGTAATGGGGTATAATTCACTGCTGCTACAGTAGGTGACCTGCTGTATAGTTCCAATCAGATAAGTCACAGGGACAACCCCAGCCCCAGGCCCAGGCCCCAACACCAGGCTCTAACCCCAGCCCCAGGTCCAGGCCCCAACACCAGGCTCTAACCCCAGCCCCAGGCCCAGGCCCCAACACCAGGCTCTAACCCCAGCCCCAGGCCCAGGTCCCAACACCAGGCTCTAACCCCAGCCCCAGATCCAGGCCCCAACACCAGGCTCTAACCCCAGGCCCAGGCCCCAACACCAGGCTCTAACTCCAGTCCCAGGCCCCAATACCAGGCTCTAACCCCAGCCCCAGGCCCAGGCCCCAACACCAGAGCGTCTGCTAAATGACTTAAATGTAAATGTAACCCCAGCCCCAGGCCCCAACACCAGGCTCTAACTCCAGCCCCAGGCCCAGGCCCCAACACCAGGCTCTAACTCCAGCCCCAGGCCCAGGCCCCAACACCAGGCTCTAACCCCAGGCCCAGGCTCTAACCCCAGCCACAAGCCCAGGCTCTAACCCCAGCCCCAGGGCCAGGCCCCAACACCAGGCTCTAACCCCAGCCCCAGGCCCAGGCCCCAACACCAGGCTCTAACTCCAGCCCCAGGCCCAGGCCCCAACACCAGGCTCTAACCCCAGCCCCAGGCTCCAACCCCAACCCCAGGCTCTAACCCCAGGCTCTAACCCCAACCCCAGGCTCTAAGCACAACCCCAGGCTCTAACCCTAACCCCAGGCTCCAACCCCAGGCTCTAACCCCAACCCCAGGCTCTAACCCCAGGCACTAACCCCAACCCCAGGCTCTAACCCCAACCCCCGGCTCCAACCCCAACTCCAGGCTCTAACCCCAACCACAGGCTCCAACCCCAGGCTCTATTCCCAGCCCCAGGCCCCAACACCAGGCTCTAACCCCAACCCCAGGCTCCAACCCCAGGCTCTAACCCCAGGCTCTAACCCCAGGCCCAGGCCCCAACACCAGGCTCTAACCCCAACCCCAGGCTCTAACCCCAACCCCAGGCTCCAACCCCAGGCTCTAACCCCAACCCCAGGCTCCAACCCCAGGCTCTAACCCCAACCCCAGGCTCCAAACCCAAGCTCTAACCCCAACCCCAGGCTCCAACCCCAGGCTCTATTCCCAACCCCAGGCTCTATCCCCAACCCCAGGCTCTAACCCCAATCGCAGGCTCTAACCACAACCCCAGGCTCTAACCCTAGGGCCCAGACTCCAACCCCAGGCTCCAGGCTCCAACCCCAACCCCAGGCTCCAGGCCCAGGCTCTAACCACAACCCCAGGCTCCAACCCCAGGGCCCAGGCTCCAACCCCAACCCCATGCTCCTGCCCCAGGCTCCAACCGGAGCCCCAGGCTCCAACCCCAGGCTCCAACCCCAACCCCAGGCTCCAACCTCAACCCCAGGCTCCAACCCCAGGCTCTAACCCCAACCCCAGGCCCCAACCCCAGGCTCCAACCCCAGGCTCTAACCCCAACCCCAGGCTCCAACCCCAGGCTCTATCCCCAACCCCAGGCTCTAACCCCAATCGCAGGCTCTAACCACAACCCCAGGCTCTAACCCTAGGGCCCGGGCTCCAACCCCAACCCCAGGCTCCAGGCTCCAACCCCAGGCTCCAGGCCCAGGCTCTAACCACAACCCCAGGCTCCAACCCCAGGGCCCAGGCTCCAACCCCAACCCCAGGCTCCAACTGGAGCCCCAGGCTCCAACCCCAGGCTCCAACCCCAACCCCAGGCTACAACCCCAGGCTCTAACCCCAACCCCAGGCTCCAACCCCAACCCCAGGCTCCAAACCCAAGCTCTAACCCCAACCCCAGGCTCCAACCCCAGGCTCTATTCCCAACCCCAGGCTCTATCCCCAACCCCAGGCTCTAACCCCAATCGCAGGCTCTAACCACAACCCCAGGCTCTAACCCTAGGGCCCAGACTCCAACCCCAGGGCCCAGGCTCCAACCCCAACCCCAGGCTCCTGCCCCAGGCTCCAACCGGAGCCCCAGGCTCCAACCCCAGGCTCCAACCCCAACCCCAGGCTCTAACCCCAGGGCCCAGGCTCCAACCCCAGGCTCCAGGCCCAGGCTCCAACCCCAAACCCAGGCTCCAAACCCAGGGCCCAGGCTCCAACCCCAACCCCCGGGTCCAGCCCCAGGCTCCAACCGAAGCCCCAGGCTCCAACCCCAGGCCAGGTAGGAACAGCTAACCCATCATAATGATGACAGCTAACCCCTGTCTGCCCTAGAGCATCATGGATGGACTGGTCAAATGGAGGACTGTGTGGACATTTTAACTTTCATTTTTGAAGATTTCATTGGAATTTTGACATAACATAATTAAATTTATGTCTGGTATTTATGGGGACACGGAGTTGGTCGATTTACAACATCAGAATTCTCTGTATTGTTGGACTGGGTGATTCTCCTGTCTAGTCCGACCGAGGGTGTCAGCTGCAGCAGTAATTGAAGCAAATTGCAATCCCTCGACCCCTCACCCGGAACAGGGAAGTTCACTGTGCCATATCTACACTTTCACGCCACACTGCCCCCAAATAAACTCTATATGTGAGCAGTTAGTCTCCTGTTACATTTATCACACTTATCTAGTTTCCAGAATGTCAACAGCAGCTAATTATCATAGAAAGGGAGATGGCCACAGCATTTTATATATCGTGGGGGGGTGTCGTTTTGTTTGTGCATCTGTGTGTTATTGTGGATGTGTGTGCATGTGTGCGTGTGTGTGTGTGTGTGTGCGTGTGCGTGTGTGTGTGTGTGGGTGTGTTTGTGTGTGTACAGGAAAGAGGGACAGACAGTGAGAGAGCATGTTTGAGCATGTGTGCACTTTGTGTAGTTCGTCTGTCATTTCTCTTAAGGATGGGATGGCTCATGTCTGCATAGCAGCCAGTGTGGGGACAATGAAGATGAATATGTCTGAGGCTGTGGCCCAGATAGACCAATAAACAAATAAACAAGTGTGGTATTTGTCACTGAGGCACCTGGGATCAGGACTCTCCAATAAAGCTCATGTCAAACACAACATTATTATTAATACTTTAATAACACTCCTCCCATAACCTTTAATAACACTCCTCTCATAACCTTTAATAACACTCCTCCCATAACCTTTAATAACACTCCTCTCATAACCTTTAATAACACTCCTCTCATAACCTTTAATAACACTCCTCTCATAACCTTTAATAACACTCCTCTCATAACCTTTAATAACACTCCTCTCATAACCTTTAATAACACTCCTCCCATAACCTTTAATAACACTCCTCCCATAACCTTTAATAGCACTCCTCTCATAACCTTTAATAACACTCCTCCCATAACCTTTAATAACACTCCTCTCATAACCTTTAATAGCACTCCTCCCATAACCTTTAATAACACTCCTCTCATAACCTTTAATAACACTCCTCCCATAACCTTTAATAACACTCCTCCCATAACCTTTAATAACACTCCTCTCATAACCTTTAATAACACTCCTCCCATAACCTTTAATAACACTCCTCTCATAACCTTTAATAACACTCCTCCCATAACCTTTAATAACACTCCTCTCATAACCTTTAATAACACTCCTCTCATAACCTTTAATAACACTCCTCCCATAACCTTTAATAACACTCCTCTCATAACCTTTAATAACACTCCTCCCATAACCTTTAATAACACTCCTCTCATAACCTTTAATAACACTCCTCTCATAACCTTTAATAACACTCCTCTCATAACCTTTAATAACACTCCTCTCATAACCTTTAATAACACTCCTCTCATAACCTTTAATAACACTCCTCCCATAACCTTTAATAACACTCCTCTCATAACCTTTAATAACACTCCTCTCATAACCTTTAATAACACTCCTCCCATAACCTTTAATAACACTCCTCCCATAACCTTTAATAACACTCCTCTCATAACCTTTAATAACACTCCTCCCATAACCTTTAATAACACTCCTCTCATAACCTTTAATAACACTCCTCCCATAACCTTTAATAACACTCCTCTCATAACCTTTAATAACACTCCTCCCATAACCTTTAATAACACTCCTCCCATAACCTTTAATAACACTCCTAAATTTAATAACACTCCTCTCATAACCTTTAATAACACTCCTCCCATAACCTTTAATAACACTCCTCCCATAACCTTTAATAACACTCCTCCCATAACCTTTAATAACACTCCTCCCATAACCTTTAATAACACTCCTCCCATAACCTTTAATAACACTCCTCTCATAACCTTTAATAACACTCCTCCCATAACCTTTAATAACACTCCTCTCATAACCTTTAATAACACTCCTCCCATAACCTTTAATAACACTCCTCTCATAACCTTTAATAACACTCCTCTCATAACCTTTAATAACACTCCTCTCATAACCTTTAATAACACTCCTCTCATAACCTTTAATAACACTCCTCTCATAACCTTTAATAGCACTCCTCCCATAACCTTTAATAACACTCCTCCCATAACCTTTAATAACACTCCTCCCATAACCTTTAATAACACTCCTCCCATAACCTTTAATAACACTCCTCTCATAACCTTTAATAACACTCCTCCCATAACCTTTAATAACACTCCTCCCATAACCTTTAATAACACTCCTCCCATAACCTTTAATAACACTCCTCCCATAACCTTTAATAACACTCCTCCCATAACCTTTAATAACACTCCTCCCATAACCTTTAATAACACTCCTCTCATAACCTTTAATAACACTCCTCTCATAACCTTTAATAACACTCCTCTCATAACCTTTAATAACACTCCTCTCATAACCTTTAATAACACTCCTCCCATAACCTTTAATAACACTCCTCCCATAACCTTTAATAACACTCCTCTCATAACCTTTAATAACACTCCTCTCATAACCTTTAATAACACTCCTCTCATAACCTTTAATAACACTCCTCTCATAACCTTTAATAACACTCCTCCCATAACCTTTAATAACACTCCTCCCATAACCTTTAATAACACTCCTCTCATAACCTTTAATAACACTCCTCTCATAACCTTTAATAACACTCCTCTCATAACCTTTAATAACACTCCTCCCATAACCTTTAATAACACTCCTCTCATAACCTTTAATAACACTCCTCTCATAACCTTTAATAACACTCCTCTCATAACCTTTAATAACACTCCTCCCATAACCTTTAATAACACTCCTCTCATAACCTTTAATAACACTCCTCCCATAACCTTTAATAACACTCCTCCCATAACCTTTAATAACACTCCTCCCATAACCTTTAATAACACTCCTCCCATAACCTTTAATAACAACCGATCGCTGCCTGCACCCGCTTGCCCGACTAGCATCACCACCCTGGATGGTTCCGACCTTGAATATGTGGACATCTATAAGTACCTAGGTGTCTGGCTAGACTGCAAACTCTCCTTCCAGACTCACATCAAACATCTCCAATCGAAAATCAAATCAAGAGTCGGCTTTCTATTCCCAACAAAACCTCCTTCACTAACGCCGCCAATAACACCCTAGTAAAACTGACTATCCTACCGATCCTCGACTCCGATGTCATCTACAAAATGGCTTCCAACACTCTACTCAGCAAACTGGATGCAGTCTATCATAGTGCCATCCGTTTTAACACCAAAACCTTATACCACCCACCACTGCGACTTGTATGCTCTTTAATAACGGCTGGCCCTCGCTAACATATTAATAGACCCACTGGCTCCAGGTCATCTACAAGTCCATGCTAGGTAAAGCTCCGCCTTATCTCAGTTCACTGGTCACGATGGCAACACCCATCCGTAGCACACGCTCCAGCAGGTGTATCTCACTGATCATCCTAAAGCCAACACCTCATTTGGCCGCATCTCGTTCCAGTACTCTGCTGCCTGTGACTGGAATGAACTGCAAAAATCGCTGAAGTTGAGACTTTTATCTCCCTCACCAACTTCAAACATCAGCTATCCGAGCAGCTAACCGATCGCTGCAGCTGTACATAGTCTATTGGTAAATAGCCCACCCATTTTCACCTACCTCATCCCCATACTGTTTTTATACTGTTTTTTTATTTTATTTATTTATTTACCTTTCTGCTCTTTTGCACACCAATATCTCTCTACCTGTACATGACCATCTGATCATTTATCACCCCAGTGTTAATCTGCAAAATTGTATTATTCGCCTACCTCATGCCTTTTGCACACATTGTATATAGACTGCCCATTTTTTTTTTCTACTGTGTTATTGACTTGTTAATTGCTTACTCCATGTGTAACTCTGTGTTGTCTGTTCACACTGCTATGCTTTATCTTGGCCAGGTCGCAGTTGCAAATGAGAACTTGTTCTCAACTAGCCTACCTGGTTAAATAAAGGTGAAATAAAAAAAATAAAATAAAATAACACTCCTCCCATAACCTTTAATAACACTCCTCTCATAACCTTTAATAACACTCCTCCCATAACCTTTAATAACACTCCTCTCATAACCTTTAATAACACTCCTCTCATAACCTTTAATAACACTTCTCTCATAACCTTTAATAACACTCCTCTCATAACCTTTAATAACACTTCTCTCATAACCTTTAATAACACTCCTCTCATAACCTTTAATAACACTCCTCTCATAACCTTTAATAACACTCCTCCCATAACCTTTAATAACACTCCTCCCATAACCTTTAATAACACTCCTCTCATAACCTTTAATAACACTCCTCCCATAACCTTTAATAACACTCCTCCCATAACCTTTAATAACACTCCTCTCATAACCTTTAATAACACTCCTCTCATAACCTTTAATAACACTCCTCTCATAACCTTTAATAACACTCCTCTCATAACCTTTAATAACACTCCTCTCATAACCTTTAATAACACTCCTCCCATAACCTTTAATAACACTCCTCTCATAACCTTTAATAACACTCCTCCCATAACCTTTAATAACACTCCTCTCATAACCTTTAATAACACTCCTCTCATAACCTTTAATAACACTCCTCCCATAACCTTTAATAACACTCCTCTCATAACCTTTAATAACACTCCTCTCATAACCTTTAATAACACTCCTCTCATAACCTTTAATAACACTCCTCCCATAACCTTTAATAACACTCCTCTCATAACCTTTAATAACACTCCTCTCATAACCTTTAATAACACTCCTCTCATAACCTTTAATAACACTCCTCCCATAACCTTTAATAACACTCCTCTCATAACCTTTAATAACACTCCTCTCATAACCTTTAATAACACTTCTCTCATAACCTTTAATAACACTCCTCTCATAACCTTTAATAACACTCCTCTCATAACCTTTAATAACACTCCTCCCTTTAACAGCTGAGGAATGGAGGGAGGAAGAAGGGAGATATGGAGAAGAAGAGAAATGAGATATGAATTGATTCAGCCCAGTCATTATGGATAGTGACTTGATGGGACAGGCTTTTATGTCTTAGTACAGTTACCTGTAACACAGTTCTTGGTGTATTCAACACTCAGTCACCCTGTCTGAACACATGGACCTCCTATCTAAACGTGCATCCTATCCTAGCCAGGTTGTTTTGATAAAGTCATTACAGAAACAGTACTCCGACTGCTGATGAAATCATTCCCATCATAAATTTCCGTGGAGATGTGGTCGGTCTGTCTAAGCCCTCCTGCTGGGAGAGATTTGGGAGATTCCAGAAAGACCTTTAAACATCAATGAGAAATGAGGATGAGGATGAGGGAGAGTAATGGAAATATCACAGGGAGGAAAGACATCCATAACCAGCATAAATATGTTCCCATCAAAGTGAACGTTTCCCTTTTTCCTCTCCTCTCTCTCATCTTTTATGTATTTTCCCAGACAGAAGTGTCTTTGAGGCCGTAGTTCTGGTGATAATTAACTTTAGGATAACAGAGAGGAGAGGCAGGAGGATGTTGTCCCTCCTTCAAAGGAAGATTTAGGAAGAGACGCTTTACCTGCTAGAGATGCTTAGATCACCCCTCTGTCTAGGGATCATTTTATTTGACACGTGCTGAATAACGTGAAATGCCTACTTAAAAGACCTTAACCAACAAAGCAGTTCAAGAAATATATGTATATTGGTATTTATTTCTTTGAACCATTATTTAACTAGGCAAGTCAGTTGAGAAGAAGAACTAATTCTTGTTTTACAATGACAGACTACCCAACTTAAGAAAATATTTACTACAAACTAAAGTAAAAACTTAAAAAACTAAAAGTAACACAATAAAATAATAATAACGAGGCTATATGCAGAGGGTCCTGGGACTGAGTCAATTTGCGGGGATTCAGGTTAGTACCTTGGAATATAGAAGTGTGGTGCTGAGTCAATTTGCAGGGATTCAGGTTAGTACCTTGGAATATAGAAGTGTGGTGCTGAGTCCATTTTCAGGGGTACAGGTTAGTACCTTGGAATATAGAAGTGTGGTGCTGAGTCAATTTGCAGGGATACAGGTTAGTACCTTGGAATATAGAAGTGTGGTGCTGAGTCAATTTGCAGGGATACAGGTTAGTAACTTGGAATATAGAAGGGTGGTGCTGAGTCAATTTGCAGGGATACAGGTTAGTACCTTGGAATATAGAAGTGTGGTGCTGAGTCAATTTGCGGGGATTCAGGTTAGTACCTTGGAATATAGAAGTGTGGTGCTGAGTCAATTTGCAGGGATACAGGTTAGTACCTTGGAATATAGAAGGGTGGTGCTGAGTCAATTTGCAGGTGTACAGGTTAGTACCTTGGAATATAGAAGTCTTCTTATTTTTTCTTCTTTCTCATCATGTTGCTCATTAGTCTGTTACCATCGTCACACCCTTTCATTTGGGAGGTCTAGTGCTCTGTCATTACCTAAGAGAGAGAGAGAGAGATAGTAGTTATGCTCCCCTTCTTGTCATACACTTACCCCACCAGACATGCCACCAGGGTATTTTTCATACTCCCCCAAACCAGACCAAAGTCCAGAAAGCGTACAGTAGTACGTAGAGACATTAACTCCCTTCCATGTTATATTGCTGAGGTGAGCAGCAAACCTGTTTTAAAAAACAGATAAAGCAACACCTCACTGCACAACACCTCTCCCCTATCTGACCTAGATAGTTTGTGTGTATGTATTGTGATGTAGGCTACGTGTGCCATTTTTAAATTGATGTATTTCTGTCCTTGAGCTGTTCTTGTATATAAATGTTCTGTATTATGTCATGTTTCGTGTGGACCCCAGGAAGAGTAGCTGCTGCTTTTGAAACAGCTAATAAACATCCTAATAAAATACCAACTGCCACAAATGCAAATGGCTGCCACACCAATGGAGGGCTTTCTTTCTGCCATCAGCGCCTAGCCATTTAGTTAGTGCTCTCTTTACCTCTAGTGCCTCAGCCTATAGAGGGAAACAGACAGGGCTGGGAGCTCCTCTAGTGCCTCAGCCTGTAGAGGGAAACAGACAGGGCTGGGAGCTCCTCTAGTGCCTCAGCCTAAAGAGGGAAACAGACAGGGCTGGGAGCTCCTCTAGTGCCTCAGCCTGTAGAGGGAAACAGACATGGCTGGGAGCTCCTCTAGTGCCTCAGCCTAAAGAGGGAAACAGACAGGGCTGGGAGCTCCTCTAGTGCATCAGCCTATAGAGGGAAACAGACAGGGCTGGGAGCTCCTCTAGTGCATCAGCCTATAGAGGGAAACAGACAGGGCTGGGAGCTCCTCTAATGCCAGCCTATAGAGGGAAACAGACAGGGCTGGGAGCTCCTCTAGTGCCTCAGCCTATAGAGGGAAACAGACAGGGCTGGGAGCTCCTCTAATGCCTCAGCCTATAGAGGGAAACAGACAGGGCCGGGAGCTCCTCTAATGCCTCAGCCTATAGAGGGAAACAGACAGGGCTGGGAGCTCCTCTAATGCCTCAGCCTATAGAGGGAAACAGACAGGGCTGGGAGCTCCTCTAGACTGGAAAGTCAGTCATTTACACTCTACAGTACATAGATACTGTTTTATAAACGTTAATTAATACTTAGTTAATGAAGGAGTAGATTAAGTAAGAGTTTTGACTTTTGCCCTTTGTCATTTAAATGGGGAAGGAGATTGTCCACTTGGTTTGTTTTGATAAAAAGCTTGACATGTTGATGTCTAAAGGTGACAGTTTGTCTCTTAAAATAGTCTTGTCAGTGCTGGGTGTTTTTTCTGCACATCGATGCTAGCTAGCTAGCTCCCCTCAAAGAGCAGGGCCAGGAGGTTATTCAGATTTACAGCCAGTGATCATACATGGCTGAGTAACATATGCACAGGCTGAACACTGCATTCTATTTGAAACGCAGCAGAGGACAAATCGAGGGCAATGGCCGTGCCATGCTTAGCTCTGTGTGTAGACTGGTGTTAAAGAGGCTAAATGCATCTTACTGATGTTTAAACTACGTGTTCCTGCATACTGCCCACCTTGTTACATGTGTATACTCAGGTCAATCATCAACTGCTTTTTCCTACAAAATATTCCACTTGTTTTGTTATGCTAATTGGTGTGTGCATGTGTGAGTGAATGTGTCCATTGCCAACATATCTTTGTGTGGTGTCACTCTCACTCTCCATCTCTACTCTCTACCTTTCTATTCCCTCAATTCTAGAGCAATCTTCTGAAACAGTGCTTTTGACTTTTAACACCGCAGTTCAAGACAAAGTGACAAAGTAATGGAGTGTATTAAAGGCTGTCAGAGGGAGCTTGAGTGAGGTGGTAGAGATCAGCATTTCATTTGGGTGGAGCAGGCCCTTTCTTCTCGCCTCTTCTTTCAGAGCCTTTTAAGGATTGGCTACACTTCCCTCCCCTACTCTGTTCCTTGTAGAACCACACCTGCCTTGTGGAGGGGGTTTATAGAACCATGCCTGCCATGTGGGGGGGTTTATAGAACCATGCCTGCCATGTGGGGGGGTTTCTAGAACCATGCCTGCCATGTGGAGGGGGTTTATAGAACCATGCCTGCCATGTGGAGGGGGTTTCTAGAACCATGCCTGCCATGTGGAGGGGGTTTATAGAACCATGCCTGCCATGTGCAGGGGGTTTCTAGAACCATGCCTGCCATATGGGGGGGGTTATAGAACCATGCCTGCCATGTGGAGGGGGTTTATAGAACCATGCCTGCCATGTGCCATGTGCAGGGGTTTATAGAACCATGCCTGCCATGTGCAGGGGGTTTCTAGAACCATGCCTGCCATATGGGGGGGTTTATAGAACCATGCCTGCCATGTGGAGGGGGTTTATAGAACCATGCCTGCCATGTGCAGGGGGTTTATAGAACCATGCCTGCCATGTGCAGGGGGTTTCTAGAACCATGCCTGCCATGTGGAGGGGGTTTCTAGAACCATGCCTGCCATGTGGAGGGGGTTTCTAGAACCATGCCTGCCATGTGGAGGGGTTTCTAGAATAATGCCTGCCATGTGGAGGGGTTTCTAGAATAATGCCTGCCATGTGGAGGGGTTTCTAGAATAATGCCTGCCATGTGGAGGGGTTTATAGAACCATGCCTGCCATGTGGAGGGGTTTCTAGAATAATGCCTGCCATGTGGAGGGGTTTCTAGAATAATGCCTGCCATGTGGAAGGGGTTTCTAGAACCATGCCTGCCATGTGGAGGGGTTTATAGAACCATGCCTGCCATGTGGAGGGGTTTATAGAACCATGCCTGCCATGTGGAGGGGGTTTCTAGAATAATGCCTGCCATGTGGAAGGGGTTTCTAGAACCATGCCTGCCATGTGGAGGGGTTTATAGAACCATGCCTGCCATGTGGAGGGGTTTCTAGAACCATGCCTGCCGTGTGGAGTGGTTTTCTAGAACCATGCCTGCCATGTGGAGGGATTTCTAGAACCATACCTGCCATGTGGAGGGGGTTTATAGAACCATACCTGCCATGTGGAGTTTTTTTTTAGAACCATGCCTACCATGCCTACGTGTTATTTCTTACATTAGTACCCCAGGTCATCTTAGGTTTCATTACATACAGTCGAGAAGAACTACTGAACATAAGAGCAGCGTCAACTCACCATCAGTACGATATGTGATAATATGACTTTCGCGAAGCGGATCCTGTGTTCTGCCTTTCAACCAGGACAACGGAATGGATCCCAGCCGGCGACCCAAAAAAACGACTTCGTAAAAGGGGGAAACGGAGCGGTCTTCTGGTCAGACTCAGGAGACGGGCACATCGTGCACCACTCCCTAGCATTCTTCTCGCCAATGTCCAGTCTATTGACAACAAGGTTGATGAAATCCGAGCAAGGGTAGCATTCCAGAGGGACATCAGAGACTGTAACGTTCTTTGCTTCACGGAAACATGGCTCACTGGAGAGACGCTATTGGAATCGGTGCAGCCAGCGGGTTCCTCCACGCATCGCGCCGACAGAAACAAACATCTTTCTGGTAAGAAGAGGGGCGGGGGCGTATGCTTCATGGTTAACGTGACGTGGTGTGATCATAACAACATACAGGTACTCAAGTCCTTCTGTTCACCTGATTTAGAATTCCTCACAATCAAATGTCGACCGCATTATCTTCCAAGGGAATTCTCTTCGATTATAATCACAGCCGTATATATTCCCCCCCAAGCAGACACATCGATGGCTCTGAACGAACTTTATTTGACTCTTTGCAAACTGGAATCCATTTATCCGGAGGCTGCATTCATTGTAGCTGGGGATTTTAACAAGGCTAATCTGAAAACAAGACTCCCTAAATTTGATCAGCATATCGATTGCGCAACCAGGGCTGGAAAAATCTTGGATCACTGCTATTCTAACTTCCGCGACGCATATTAGGCCCTGCCCCGCCCTCCTTTCGGAAAAGCTGACCACGACTCCATTTTGTTGATCCCTGCCTACAGACAGAAACTAAAACAAGAAGCTCCCGCGCTGAGGTCTCTTCAACGCTGGTCCGACCAATCTGATTCCACACTCCAAGACTGCTTCCATCACGTGGACTGGGATATGTTTCGTATTGCGTCAGAGAACAACATTGACGAATACGCTGATTCGGTGAGCGAGTTCATTAGAACGTGCGTTGAAGATGTCGTTCCCATAGCAACGATTAAAACATTCCCAAACCAGAAACCGTGGATTGATGGCAGCATTCGTGTGAAACTGAAAGCCCGAACCACTGCTTTTAATCAGGGCAGGGTGACCGGAAACATGACCGAATACAAACAGTGTAACTATTCCCTCCGCAAGGCAATCAAACAAGCTAAGCGTCAGTATAGAGACAAAGTTGAATCTCAATTCAACGGCTCAGACACAAGAGGTATGTGGCAGGGTCTACAGTCAATCACGGTTTACAAAAAGAAAACCAGCCCAGTCACGGACCAGGATGTCTTGCTCCCAGGCAGACTAAATAACTTTTTTGCCCGCTTTGAGGACAATACAGTGCCACTGACACGGCCCGCAACGAAAACATGCGGACTCCTCCTACAGGGAGGAGGTGAGGGCCCTCGGAGTGTGGTGTCAGGAAAATAACCTCACACTCAACGTCAACAAAACTAAGGAGATGATTGTGGACTTCAGGAAACAGCAGAGGGAACACCCCCCTATTCACATTGATGGGACAGTAGTGGAGAGGGTAGTAAGTTTTAAGTTCCTCGGCGTACACATCACAGACAAACTGAATTGGTCCACCCACACAGACAGCATCGTGAAGAAGGCGCAGCATCGCCACTGACTCAACTCCAGCCACTTTAATAATGGGAATTGATGGGAAATGATGTAAAATATATCACTAGCCACTTTAAACAATGCTACCTAATATAATGTTTACATACCCTACATTATTAATCTCATATGTATATGTATATACTGTACTCTATATCATCTACTGCATCTTTATGTAATACTATCACTAGCCACTTTAACTATGCCCCTTTGTTTACATACTCATCTCATATGTATATACTGCACTCAATACCATCTACTGTATCTTGCCTATGCCACTCTGTACCATCACTCACTCATATATCTTTATGTACATATTCTTATCCCCTTACACTTGTGTCTATAAGGTAGTAGTTTTGGAATTGTTGGCTAGATTACTTGTTGGTTATTACTGCATTGTCGGAACTAGAAGCACAAGCATTTCGCTACACTCGCATTAACATCTGCTCACCATGTGTATGTGACAAATAAAATTAGATTAGATTTGATTTGATGTGGAGGGGGTTTCTAGAACCATCCCTGCCATGTGGAGGGGTTTCTAGAACCATGCCTGCCATGTGGAGGGGGTTTATAGAACCATGTTTGCTATGTGGAGGGGGTTTCTAGAACCATGCCTGCCATGTGGAGGGGGTTTCTAGAACCATGCCTGCCATGTGGAGGGGGTTTCTAGAACCATGCCTGCCATGTGGAGGGGTAAATATATCCCATAGTGTAGAAGGTAAATATGGACCATAGTGTAGAAGGTAAATATATCCCATAGTGTAGGAGGTAAATATAGACCATAGTGTAGGAGGTAAATATATCCCATAGTGTAGGAGGTAAATATAGACCATAGTGTAGGAGGTAAATATAGACCATAGTGTAGGAGGTAAATATAGACCATAGTGTAGGAGGTAAATATAGACCATAGTGTAGAAGGTAAATATATCCCATAGTGTAGAAGGTAAATATGTCCCATAGTGTAGGAGGTAAATATATCCCAAAGTGTAGGAGGTAAATATAGACCATAGTGTAGAAGGTAAATATATCCCATAGTGTAGGAGGTAAATATATCCCATAGTGTAGGAGGTAAATATATCCCAAAGTGTAGGAGGTAAATATAGACGATAGTGTAGGAGGTAAATAAAGACCATAGTGTAGGAGGTAAATATATCCCATAGTGTAGGAGGTAAATATATCCCATAGTGTAGGAGGTAAATATAGACCATAGTGTAGGAGGTAAATATATCCCATAGTGTAGGAGGTAAATATAGACCATAGTGTAGGAGGTAAATATATCCCATAGTGTAGGAGGTAAATATAGACCATAGTGTAGGAGGTAAATATAGACCATAGTGTAAGAGGTAAATATAGACCATAGTGTAGGAGGTAAATATATCCCATAGTGTAGAAGGTAAATATAGACCATAGTGTAGGAGGTAAATATAGACCATAGTGTAGGAGGTAAATATATCCCATAGTGTAGGAGGTAAATATAGACCATAGTGTAGGAGGTAAATATATCCCATAGTGTAGGAGGTAAATATAGACCATATTGTAGGAGGTAAATATAGACCATAGTGTAGGAGGTAAATATAGACCATAGTGTAGAAGGTAAATATATCCCATAGTGTAGAAGGTAAATATATCCCATAGTGTAGAAGGTAAATATGTCCCATAGTGTAGGAGGTAAATATAGACCATAGTGTAGGAGGTAAATATAGACCATAGTGTAGAAGGTAAATATATCCCATAGTGTAGGAGGTAAATATATCCCATAGTGTAGGAGGTAAATATATCCCAAAGTGTAGGAGGTAAATATAGACGATAGTGTAGGAGGTAAATATATCCCATAGTGTAGGAGATAAATATAGACCATAGTGTAGAAGGTAAATATATCCCATAGTGTAGAAGGTAAATATATCCCATAGTGTAGAAGGTAAATATATCCCAATAGTGTAGGAGGTAAATATAGACCATAGTGTAGAAGGTAAATATATCCCATAGTGTAGGAGGTAAATATAGACCATAGTGTAGGAGGTAAATATAGACCATAGTGTAGGAGGTAAATATAGACCATAGTGTAGAAGGTAAATATATCCCATAGTGTAGGAGGTAAATATATCCCATAGTGTAGGAGGTAAATATATCCCAAAGTGTAGGAGGTAAATATAGACGATAGTGTAGGAGGTAAATATAGACCATAGTGTAGGAGGTAAATATATCCCATAGTGTAGGAGGTAAATATATCCCATAGTGTAGGAGGTAAATATAGACCATAGTGTAGGAGGTAAATATATCCCATAGTGTAGGAGGTAAATATAGACCATAGTGTAGGAGGTAAATATATCCCATAGTGTAGGAGGTAAATATAGACCATAGTGTAGGAGGTAAATATAGACCATAGTGTAGGAGGTAAATATAGACCATAGTGTAGGAGGTAAATATAGACCATAGTGTAGGAGGTAAATATATCCCATAGTGTAGAAGGTAAATATAGACCATAGTGTAGGAGGTAAATATAGACCATAGTGTAGAAGGTAAATATATCCCATAGTGTAGGAGGTAAATATAGACCATAGTGTAGGAGGTAAATATAGACCATAGTATAGAAGGTAAATATAGACCATAGTGTAGGAGGTAAATATATCCCATAGTGTAGGAGGTAAATATAGACATTGTGTAGGAGGTAAATATAGACCATAGTGTAGAAGGTAAATATATCCCATAGTGTAGGAGGTAAATATATCCCATAGTGTAGGAGGTAAATATATCCCAAAGTGTAGAAGGTAAATATAGACCATAGTGTAGGAGGTAAATATAGACCATAGTGTAGGAGGTAAATATAGACCATAGTGTAGGAGGTAAATATAGACCATAGTCTAGGAGGTAAATATAGACCATAGTGTAGGAGGTAAATATATCCCATAGTGTAGGAGGTAAATATAGACCATAGTGTAGGAGGTAAATATATCCCATAGTGTAGGAGGTAAATATATCCCATAGTGTAGGAGGTAAATATATCCCATAGTGTAGGAGGTAAATATAGACCATAGTGTAGAAGGTAAATATAGACCATAGTGTAGAAGGTAAATATAGACCATAGTGTAGGAGGTAAATATAGACCATAGTGTAGGAGGTAAATATAGACCATAGTGTAGGAGGTAAATATAGACCATAGTGTAGGAGGTAAATATAGACCATAGTGTAGGAGGTAAATATATCCCATAGTGTAGGAGGTAAATATAGACCATAGTGTAGGAGGTAAATATAGACCATAGTGTAGGAGGTAAATATAGACCATAGTGTAGGAGGTAAATATATCCCATAGTGTAGGAGGTAAATATATCCCATAGTGTAGGAGGTAAATATATCCCATAGTGTAGGAGGTAAATATATCCCATAGTGTAGGAGGTAAATATGTCCCATAGTGTAGGAGGTAAATATATCCCATAGTGTAGGAGGTAAATATGTCCCATAGTGTAGGAGGTAAATATATCCCATAGTGTAGGAGGTAAATATATCCCATAGTGTAGGAGGTAAATATCTCCCATAGTGTAGGAGGTAAATATAGACCATAGTGTAGAAGGTAAATATAGACCATAGTGTAGGAGGTAAATATAGACCATAGTGTAGGAGGTAAATATATCCCATAGTGTAGAAGGTAAATATATCCCATAGTGTAGGAGGTAAATATAGACCATAGTGTAGGAGGTAAATATATCCCATAGTGTAGGAGGTAAATATATCCCATAGTGTAGGAGGTAAATATATCCCATAGTGTAGGAGGTAAATATAGACCATAGTGTAGAAGGTAAATATAGACCATAGTGTAGAAGGTAAATATATCCCATAGTGTAGGAGGTAAATATATCCCATAGTGTAGGAGGTAAATATAGACCATAGTGTACAAGGTAAATATAGACCATAGTGTAGAAGGTAAATATATCCCATAGTGTAGAAGGTAAATATATCCCATAGTGTAGAAAATATATCCCATAGGTAAATATATCCCATAGTGTAGGAGGTAAATATAGACCATAGTGTAGGAGGTAAATATATCCCATAGTGTCAGAGGTAAATATAGACCATAGTGTAGGAGGTAAATATAGACCATAGTGTAGGAGGTAAATATAGACCATAGTGTAGGAGGTAAATATATCCCATAGTGTAGGAGGTAAATATATCCCATAGTGTAGGAGGTAAATATATCCCATAGTGTAGGAGGTAAATATATCCCATAGTGTAGGAGGTAAATATATCCCATAGTGTAGGAGGTAAATATAGACCATAGTGTAGGAGGTAAATATATCCCATAGTGTAGGAGGTAAATATAGACCATAGTGTAGGAGGTAAATATATCCCATAGTGTAGAAGGTAAATATAGACCATAGTGTAGGAGGTAAATATAGACCATAGTGTAGGAGGTAAATATAGACCATAGTGTAGGAGGTAAATATAGACCATAGTGTAGGAGGTAAATATATCCCATAGTGTAGGAGGTAAATATAGACCATAGTGTAGGAGGTAAATATATCCCATAGTGTAGGAGGTAAATATATCCCATAGTGTAGGAGGTAAATATATCCCATAGTGTAGGAGGTAAATATATCCCATAGTGTAGGAGGTAAATATATCCCATAGTGTAGGAGGTAAATATATCCCATAGTGTAGGAGGTAAATATATCCCATAGTGTAGGAGGTAAATATATCCCATAGTGTAGGAGGTAAATATAGACCATAGTAGTGTAAATAGACCATAGTGTAAATAAATATAGACCATAGTGTAGAAGGTAAATATATCCCATAGTGTAGACCATAGTGTAGAAGGTAAATATATCCCATAGTGTAGGAGGTAAATATAGACCATAGTGTAGGAGGTAAATATATCCCATAGTGTCAGAGGTAAATATAGACCATAGTGTAGGAGGTAAATATAGACCATAGTGTAGGAGGTAAATATAGACCATAGTGTAGGAGGTAAATATATCCCATAGTGTAGGAGGTAAATATATCCCATAGTGTAGGAGGTAAATATATCCCATAGTGTAGGAGGTAAATATATCCCATAGTGTAGGAGGTAAATATAGACCATAGTGTAGGAGGTAAATATATCCCATAGTGTAGGAGGTAAATATAGACCATAGTGTAAAAATATATCCCATAGTGTAGAAGGTAAATATAGACCATAGTGTAGGAGGTAAATATAGACCATAGTGTAGGAGGTAAATATAGACCATAGTGTAGGAGGTAAATATAGACCATAGTGTAGGAGGTAAATATATCCCATAGTGTAGGAGGTAAATATATCCCATAGTGTAGGAGGTAAATATATCCCATAGTGTAGGAGGTAAATATATCCCATAGTGTAGGAGGTAAATATATCCCATAGTGTAGGAGGTAAATATATCCCATAGTGTAGGAGGTAAATATAGACCATAGTGTAGGAGGTAAATATAGACCATAGTGTAGGAGGTAAATATTGACCGTAGTGTAGGAGGTAAATATAGACCATAGTGTAGAAGGTAAATATATCCCATAGTGTAGGAGGTAAATATATCCCAAAGTGTAGGAGGTAAATATAGACGATAGTGTAGAAGGTAAATATATCCCATAGTGTAGGAGGTAAATATATCCCAAAGTGTAGGAGGTAAATATAGACGATAGTGTAGGAGGTAAATATAGACCATAGTGTAGGAGGTAAATATATCCCATAGTGTAGGAGGTAAATATATCCCATAGTGTAGGAGGTAAATATAGACCATAGTGTAGGAGGTAAATATATCCCATAGTGTAGGAGGTAAATATAGACCATAGTGTAGGAGGTAAATATATCCCATAGTGTAGGAGGTAAATATAGACCATAGTGTAGGAGGTAAATATAGACCATAGTGTAGGAGGTAAATATAGACCATAGTGTAGGAGGTAAATATAGACCATAGTGTAGGAGGTAAATATATCCCATAGTGTAGAAGGTAAATATAGACCATAGTGTAGGAGGTAAATATAGACCATAGTGTAGAAGGTAAATATATCCCATAGTGTAGGAGGTAAATATAGACCATAGTGTAGGAGGTAAATATAGACCATAGTATAGAAGGTAAATATAGACCATAGTGTAGGAGGTAAATATATCCCATAGTGTAGGAGGTAAATATAGACCATAGTGTAGGAGGTAAATATAGACCATAGTGTAGAAGGTAAATATATCCCATAGTGTAGGAGGTATATATATCCCATAGTGTAGGAGGTAAATATAGACCATAGTCTAGGAGGTAAATATAGACCATAGTGTAGGAGGTAAATATATCCCATAGTGTAGGAGGTAAATATAGACCATAGTGTAGGAGGTAAATATATCCCATAGTGTAGGAGGTAAATATATCCCATAGTGTAGGAGGTAAATATATATCCCATAGTGTAGGAGGTAAATATAGACCATAGTGTAGAAGGTAAATATAGACCATAGTGTAGAAGGTAAATATAGACCATAGTGTAGGAGGTAAATATAGACCATAGTGTAGGAGGTAAATATAGACCATAGTGTAGGAGGTAAATATAGACCATAGTGTAGGAGGTAAATATAGACCATAGTGTAGGAGGTAAATATATCCCATAGTGTAGGAGGTAAATATAGACCATAGTGTAGGAGGTAAATATAGACCATAGTGTAGGAGGTAAATATATCCCATAGTGTAGGAGGTAAATATATCCCATAGTGTAGGAGGTAAATATATCCCATAGTGTAGGAGGTAAATATATCCCATAGTGTAGGAGGTAAATATATCCCATAGTGTAGGAGGTAAATATATCCCATAGTGTAGGAGGTAAATATATCCCATAGTGTAGGAGGTAAATATAGACCATAGTGTAGGAGGTAAATATATCCCATAGTGTAGGAGGTAAATATCTCCCATAGTGTAGGAGGTAAATATAGACCATAGTGTAGAAGGTAAATATAGACCATAGTGTAGGAGGTAAATATAGACCATAGTGTAGGAGGTAAATATATCCCATAGTGTAGAAGGTAAATATATCCCATAGTGTAGGAGGTAAATATAGACCATAGTGTAGGAGGTAAATATATCCCATAGTGTAGGAGGTAAATATATCCCATAGTGTAGGAGGTAAATATATCCCATAGTGTAGGAGGTAAATATAGACCATAGTGTAGAAGGTAAATATAGACCATAGTGTAGAAGGTAAATATATCCCATAGTGTAGGAGGTAAATATATCCCATAGTGTAGGAGGTAAATATAGACCATAGTGTACAAGGTAAATATAGACCATAGTGTAGAAGGTAAATATATCCCATAGTGTAGAAGGTAAATATATCCCATAGTGTAGAAGGTAAATATATCCCATAGTGTAGGAGGTAAATATAGACCATAGTGTAGGAGGTAAATATATCCCATAGTGTCAGAGGTAAATATAGACCATAGTGTAGGAGGTAAATATAGACCATAGTGTAGGAGGTAAATATAGACCATAGTGTAGGAGGTAAATATATCCCATAGTGTAGGAGGTAAATATATCCCATAGTGTAGGAGGTAAATATATCCCATAGTGTAGGAGGTAAATATATCCCATAGTGTAGGAGGTAAATATATCCCATAGTGTAGGAGGTAAATATAGACCATAGTGTAGGAGGTAAATATATCCCATAGTGTAGAAGGTAAATATAGACCATAGTGTAGGAGGTAAATATAGACCATAGTGTAGGAGGTAAATATAGACCATAGTGTAGGAGGTAAATATATCCCATAGTGTAGGAGGTAAATATATCCCATAGTGTAGGAGGTAAATATATCCCATAGTGTAGGAGGTAAATATATCCCATAGTGTAGGAGGTAAATATATCCCATAGTGTAGGAGGTAAATATAGACCATAGTGTAGGAGGTAAATATAGACCATAGTGTAGGAGGTAAATATTGACCATAGTGTAGGAGGTAAATATATCCCATAGTGTAGGAGGTAAATATATCCCATAGTGTAGGAGGTAAATATAGACCATAGTGTAGAAGGTAAATATAGACCATAGTGTAGGAGGTAAATATATCCCATAGTGTAGGAGGTAAATATATCCCAAAGTGTAGGAGGTAAATATAGACCATAGTGTAGGAGGTAAATATATCCCATAGTGTAGGAGGTAAATATATCCCATAGTGTAGGAGGTAAATATATCCCATAGTGTAGGAGGTAAATATATCCCATAGTGTAGAAGGTAAATATAGACCATAGTGTAGGAGGTAAATATATCCCATAGTGTAGAAGGTAAATATAGACCATAGTGTAGAAGGTAAATATATCCCATAGTGTAGGAGGTAAATATATCCCATAATGGAGGAGAAAGAGACTTAGAGGGTAGAGAGGGGGAGGTAGGAGTTGGAGACAGAGACAGAGACAGGGAGGTTAGAGAGGGGGAGGTAGGAGTGGGAGAAAGAGACAGAGAGGGTAGAGAGGGGGAGGTAGGAGTGGGCGATAGAGACATAGAGGGTAGAGAGGGGAGGTAGGAGTGGGAGATAGAGACATAGAGGGTAGAGAGGGGGAGGTAGGAGTGGGAGAAAGAGACATAGAGGGGAGGTAGGAGTGGGAGAAAGAGAGGGAAGAGAGGGGGAGGTAGGAGTGGGAGAAAGAGACATAGAGGGGGAGGTAGGAGTGGGAGAAAGAGAGGGAAGAGAGGGGAGGTAGGAGTGGGAGAAAGAGACATAGAGGGTAGAGAGGGGGAGGTAGGAGTGGGAGAAAGAGACATAGAGGGGAGGTAGGAGTGAGAGAAAGAGAGTGTAGAGAGGGGAGGTAGGAGTGAGAGAAAGAGAGGGTAGAGAGGGGGAGGTAGGAGAAATAGACAGAGGGTAGAGAGGGGGAGGTAGGAGAAATAGAAAGAGGGTAGAGAGGGGGAGGTAGGAGAAAGAGACAGAGGGTAGAGAGGGGGAGGTAGGCTTAAGAGACAGATTGTAGAAAGGGGGAGGTAGGAGAAGGGGGAGGTAGGAGAAACAGACAATGGGGAAAGGGCAGCTTCACCAGTCTTCTATCCCTTCTGTTCCAGTTCCACTATCACCTGCAAACACATAACACAACCAGAGACTTCCACAGCCTGCTATACACATAACACAACCATTCACTTCTACAGCCTGCTACACATAACACAACCAGTCACTTCTACAGCCTGCTATACACATAACACAACCATTCACTTCTACAGCCTGCTACACATAACACAACCAATCACTTCTACAGCCTGCTACAAAGAACACAACCAGTCACTTCTACAGCCTGCTACACATAACACAACCATTCACTTCTACAGCCTGCTACACATAACACAACCAATCACTTATACAGCCTGCTACAAAGAACACAACCAGTCACTTCTACAGCCTGCTACAAAGAACACAACCAATCACTTCTACAGCCTGCTACACATAACACAACCAATCACTTCTACAGCCTGCTACACATAACACAACCAATCACTTCTACAGCCTGCTACACATAACACAAGGAGTCATTTCTACAGCCTGCTACACATAACACAACCAGTCACTACTACAGCCTGCTACACATAACACAACCAATCACTTCTACAGCCTGCTACACATAACACAACCAATCACTTCTACAGCCTGCTACACATAACACAAGGAGTCTTTTCTACAGCCTGCTACACATAACACAAGGAGTCTTTTCTACAGCCTGCTACACACATAACATAACGAGTCATTTCCACAGCTGTCTATGGAATTAGCATAACTTTGTTAGGTGAAGGGAACGTTGTCAGCTGGGCCTGTGTGCGTGTTGTGATTATAATAGTGTGTGTGTGTACAGTATAAGTCAAAGAGAAATAGAGGGAGAAAAGTCAGAGATGTGTGGGAGAGAGAAGTGAGAGATGCGTGGGAGAGAAAGAGAAGTCTTGCTTCTACACCTGCATTGCTTGCTGTTTGGGGTTTTAGGCTGGGTTTCTGTACAGCACTTTGAGATATCAGCTGATAAGTACGAAGGGCTATATAAATACATTTGATTTGATTTGAAGTCAGAGATGTGTGAGAGAGAAAGAGAAGTGAGAGATTTGTGTGAGAGAGAGAAAAGTGAGAGATGCGTGTGAGAGAGAAAGAGAAGTGAGAGATGCGTGTGAGAGAAAGAGATGTGAGAGATGCGTGTGAGAGAAAGAGATGTGAGAGATGCGTGTGAGAGAAAGAGAAGTGAGAGATGCGTGTGAGAGAAAGAGAAGTGAGAGATGCGTGTGAGAGAAAGAGAAGTGAGAGAAAGAGAAGTGAGAGATGTGTGTGGGAGTTAGAGAGAAGTGAGAGATGCGTGTGAGAGAAATAAGAAGTGAGAGATGCGTGTGAGAGAAAGAGAAGTGTGTGAGAGAAATAGAAGTGAGAGATGCGTGTGAGAGAAAGAGAAGTGAGAGATGCGTGTGGTAGTTAGAGAGAAGTGAGAGATGCGTGTGAGAGAAAGAGATGTGAGAGATGTGTGTGAGAGAAAGAGAAGTGAGAGATGGGTGTGGGAGTTAGAGAGAAGTGAGAGATGCATGTGAGAGAAATAGAAGTGAGAGATGTGTGTGAGAGAAAGAGAAGTGAGAGAGAAGTGTGTGAGAGAGAGAAGTGAGAGAGAAGTGTGTGAGAAATAGAAGTGAGAGATGCGTGTGAGAGAAGGAGAAGTGAGAGATGCGTGTGCGAGAGAGAGAAGTGAGAGATGCGTGTGTGAGAGAGAGAAGTGAGAGACGCGTGTGTGAGAAATAGAAGTGAGAGATCCGTGTGCGAGAGAGAGAAGTGAGAGATGCATGTGAGAGAAATAGAAGTGAGAGATGTGTGTGAGAGAAAGAGAAGTGAGAGAGAAGTGTGTGAGAGAGAGAAGTGAGAGAGAAGTGTGTGAGAAATAGAAGTGAGAGATGCGTGTGAGAGAAAGAGAAGTGAGAGATGCGTGTGCGAGAGAGAGAAGTGAGAGATGCGTGTGTGAGAGAGAGAAGTGAGAGACGCGTGTGTGAGAAATAGAAGTGAGAGATCCGTGTGCGAGAGAGAGAAGTGAGAGATGCATGTGTGAGAGAGAGAAGTGAGAGATGCGTGTGTGAGAAAGAGAATGTGTATTTTTGTTTGAATGTGTGTGCACCGCTGGAGGGGAGGATTCCTGAGAAGCGCAGCTGTTCCAGCTGTGTGAAGCACTCTTTAGTGTGTGTGTCACAGGACACAAAGACACACACGCAATAAAGCTCACACACCTACAGTATTTCACACACATGCACGCAGGCAGGCATGCACACGCTCGCTCGCTCGCACACACACACACACACACACACACACACACACACACACACACACACACACACACACACACACACACACACACACACACACATACATACACACACCCAGCCAGTCAATCTGTGCTGCTCTACTTCTCACTACATCTAAACACAGCCAAGAACGCTTCACGCTCTATTTTATTTCTCTCTTTTTTCACCTTCTCATTTTTCTCCCTCTTTCTCCCACTTCTACCTCCCCTCTCTACCCTCTCTGTCTCCTACCTCCCCCTCTCTACCCTCTCTGTCTCTTTCTCCTACCTCCCCCTCTCTACCCTCTCTGTCTCTTTCTCCTACCTCCCCCTCTCTACCCTCTCTGTCTCTTTCTCCTACCTCCCCCCTCTACCCTCTCTGTCTCCTACCTCCCCTCTCTACCCTCTCTGTCTCTTTCTCCTACCTCCCCCTCTCTACCCTCTCTGTCTCTTTCTCCTACCTCCCCCCTACCCTCTCTGTCTCCTACCTCCCCCTCTCTACCCTCTCTGTCTATTTCTCCTAAATCCCCCTCTTTACCCTCTGTCTCTTTCTCCTACCTCCCCTCTCTACCCTCTCTGTCTCTTTCTCCTACCTCCCCTCCTCTACCCTCTCTGTCTCTTTCTCCTACCTCCCCCTCTCTACCCTCTGTCTCTTTCCTCTACCTCCCCCTCTCTACCCTCTGTCTCTTTCTCCTACCTCCCCCTCTCTACCCTCTCTGTCTCTTTCTCCTACCTCCCCATTTCTGCCCTCTACCCTCTCTACCCTAGACATCTGTGAAATTAATTGGTTGTGTTGTGTGTGTAGCAGGCTCTATAAGTAGTTGTGTGTAGCAGGCTGTAGAAGTGATTGGTTGTGTTATGTGTAGCAGGCTCTAGAAGTAGTTGGTTCTGTTATGTGTAGCAGGCTGTAGAAGTGATTGGTTGTGTTATGTGTAGCAGGCTCTAGAAGTAGTTGGTTCTGTTATGTGTAGCAGGCTGTAGAAGTGATTGGTTCTGTATGTGTAGCAGGCTGTAGAAGTGATTGGTTCTGTATGTGTAGCAGGCTGCAGAAGTGATTGGTTGTGGTATGTGTGTTGCAGGCTGCAGAAGTGATTGGTTGTGGTATGTGTGTAGCAGGCTGCAGAAGTGATTGGTTGTGGTATGTGTGTAGCAGGCTGTAGAAGTGATTGGTTGTGTTATGTGTAGCAGGCTCTAGAAGTAGTTGGTTGTGTTATGTGTAGCAGGCAGTAGAAGTGATTGGTTGTGTTGTGTGTGTGGCAGGCTGTAGAAGTGACTGGTTGTGTTGTGTGTGTAGCAGGCTGCAGAAGTGATTGGTTGTGTTGTGTGTGTAGCAGGCTGTAGACGTGATTGGTTGTGTTATGTGTGTAGCAGGCTGTAGAAGTGATTGGTTGTGTTGTGTGTGTAGCAGGCTGTAGACGTGATTGGTTGTGTTATGTGTAGCAGGCTGTAGACGTGATTGGTTGTGTTATGTGTAGCAGGCTGTAGAAGTGATTGGTTGTGTTATGTGTAGCAGGCTGTAGAAGTGATTGGTTGTGTTGTGTGTGTAGCAGACTGTAGAAGTGATTGGTTGTGTTATGTGTGTAGCAGGCTGTAGAAGTGATTGGTTGTGTTGTGTGTGTAGCAGGCTGTAGAAGTGACTGGTTGTGTTATGTGTGTAGCAGGCTGTAGAAGTGATTGGTTGTGTTATGTGTGTAGCAGGCTGTAGAAGTGATTGGTTGTGTTATCTGTAGAAGTGATTGGTTGTGTTATGTGTAGCAGGCTGTAGAAGTGATTGGTTGTGTTGTGTGTGTAGCAGACTGTAGAAGTGATTGGTTGTGTTATGTGTGTAGCAGGCTGTAGAAGTGATTGGTTGTGTTGTGTGTGTAGCAGGCTGTAGAAGTGACTGGTTGTGTTGTGTGTGTAGCAGACTGTAGAAGTGATTGGTTGTGTTATGTGTGTAGCAGGCTGTAGAAGTGATTGGTTGTGTTATGTGTGTAGCAGGCTGTAGAAGTGATTGGTTGTGTTATCTGTAGAAGTGATTGGTTGTGTTATGTGTGTAGCAGGCTGTAGAAGTGATTGGTTGTGTTATGTGTGTAGCAGGCTGTAGAAGTGACTGGTTGTGTTATGTGTAGCAGGCTGCAGAAGTGATTGGTTGTGTTATGTGTAGCAGGCTGTAGAAGTGATTGGTTGTGTTGTGTGTGTAGCAGGCTGTAGAAGTGATTGGTTGTGTTATGTGTAGCAGGCTGTAGAAGTGATTGGTTGTGTTATGTGTAGCAGGCTGTAGAAGTGATTGGTTGTGTTATGTGTAGCAGGCTGTAGAAGTGATTGGTTGTGTTATGTGTAGCAGGCTGTAGAAGTGATTGGTTGTGTTATGTGTAGCAGGGTGTAGAAGTGATTGGTTGTGTTATGTGTAGCAGGCTGTAGAAGTGACTGGTTGTGTTATGTGTAGCAGGGTGTAGAAGTGACTGGTTGTGTTATGTGTAGCAGGGTGTAGAAGTGACTGGTTGTGTTATGTGTAGCAGGGTGTAGAAGTGACTGGTTGTGTTATGTGTAGCAGGCTGTAGAAGTGATTGGCTGTGTTCTTTGCAGCAGGCTGTAGAAGTGATTGGTTGTGTTCTTTGTAGCAGGCTGTAGAAGTGATTGGTTGTGTTATGTGTAGCAGGCTGTAGAAGTGATTGGCTGTGTTCTTTGCAGCAGGCTGTAGAAGTGATTGGTTGTGTTCTTTGTAGCAGGCTGTAGAAGTGACTGGTTGTGTTATGTGTAGCAGGGTGTAGAAGTGACTGGTTGTGTTATGTGTAGCAGGCTGTAGAAGTGATTGGCTGTGTTCTTTGCAGCAGGCTGTAGAAGTGATTGGTTGTGTTCTTTGTAGCAGGCTGTAGAAGTGACTGGTTGTGTTATGTGTAGCAGGCTGTATAAGTGATTGGTTGTGTTCTTTGCAGCAGGGTGTAGTAGTGACTGGTTGTATTATGTGTAGCAGGCTGTAGAACTGATTGGTTGTGTTCTTTGTAGCAGGCTGTAGAAGTGATTGGTTGTGTTATGTGTAGCAGGCTGTAGAAGTGATTGGTTGTGTTCTTTGCAGCAGGCTGTAGAAGTGATTGGTTGTGTTATGTGTAGCAGTCTGTAGAAGTGATTGGTTGTGTTATGTGTAGCAGGCTGTAGAAGTGATTGGTTGTGTTCTTTGTAGCAGGCTGTAGAAGTGATTGGTTGTGTTCTTTGCAGCAGGCTGTAGAAGTGATTGGTTGTGTTATGTGTAGCAGGCTGTAGAAGTGATTGGTTGTGTTATGTGTAGCAGGCTGTAGAAGTGATTGGTTGTGTTATGTGTAGCAGGCTGTAGAAGTGATTGGTTGTGTTCTTTGCAGCAGGCTGTATAAGTGATTGGTTGTGTTATGTGTAGCAGGCTGTAGAAGTGATTGGTTGTGTTCTTTGTAGCAGGCTGTAGAAGTGATTGATTGTGTTATGTGTAGCAGGCTGTAGAAGTGATTGGTTGTGTTATGTGTAGCAGGCTGTAGAAGTGATTGGTTGTGTTATGTGTAGCAGGCTGTAGAAGTGATTGGTTGTGTTATGTGTAGCAGGCTGTAGAAGTGATTGGTTGTGTTCTTTGCAGCAGGCTGTAGAAGTGATTGGTTGTGTTCTTTGCAGCAGGCTGTAGAAGTGATTGGTTGTGTTCTTTGCAGCAGGCTGTAGAAGTGATTGGTTGTGTTCTTTGCAGCAGGCTGTAGAAGTGATTGGTTGTGTTCTTTGCAGCAGGCTGTAGAAGTGATTGGTTGTGTTCTTTGCAGCAGGCTGTAGAAGTGATTGGTTGTGTTCTTTGCAGCAGGCTGTAGAAGTTATTGGTTGTGTTCTTTGTTTAGCAGGCTGTAGAAGTTATTGGTTGTGTTCTTTGTAGCAGGCTGTATAAGTGATTGGTTGTGTTCTTTGCAGCAGGCTGTAGAAGTGATTGGTTGTGTTCTTTGCAGCAGGCTGTAGAAGTGATTGGTTGTGTTCTTTGTAGCAGGCTGTAGAAGTGATTGGTTGTGTTATGTGTAGCAGGCTGTAGAAGTGATTGGTTGTGTTCTTTGCAGCAGGCTGTAGAAGTGATTGGTTGTGTTCTTTGCAGCAGGCTGTAGAAGTGATTGGTTGTGTTCTTTGCAGCAGGCTGTAGAAGTGATTGGTTGTGTTATGTGTAGCAGGCTGTAGAAGTGATTGGTTGTGTTCTTTGCAGCAGGCTGTAGAAGTGATTGGTTGTGTTCTTTGCAGCAGGCTGTAGAAGTGATTGGTTGTGTTCTTTGCAGCAGGCTGTAGAAGTGATTGGTTGTGTTCTTTGCAGCAGGCTGTAGAAGTGATTGGTTGTGTTCTTTGCAGCAGGCTGTAGAAGTGATTGGTTGTGTTCTTTGCAGCAGGCTGTAGAAGTGATTGGTTGTGTTCTTTGCAGCAGGCTGTAGAAGTTATTGGTTGTGTTCTTTGTTTAGCAGGCTGTAGAAGTTATTGGTTGTGTTCTTTGTAGCAGGCTGTATAAGTGATTGGTTGTGTTCTTTGCAGCAGGCTGTAGAAGTGATTGGTTGTGTTCTTTGTAGCAGGCTGTAGAAGTGATTGGTTGTGTTATGTGTAGCAGGCTGTAGAAGTGATTGGTTGTGTTCTTTGCAGCAGGCTGTAGAAGTTATTGGTTGTGTTCTTTGCAGCAGGCTGTAGAAGTGATTGGTTGTGTTCTTTGCAGCAGGCTGTAGAAGTTATTGGTTGTGTTCTTTGTTTAGCAGGCTGTAGAAGTTATTGGTTGTGTTCTTTGTAGCAGGCTGTATAAGTGATTGGTTGTGTTCTTTGCAGCAGGCTGTAGAAGTGATTGGTTGTGTTCTGTGTTTAGCAGGTGATAGTGGAACCTGTCTTAGGGACAGAAGACTGATGATATTGTCCTTTCCTCATTGTCTGTTAATCCCCCCCGGACATTATGTAAATTGCACTGCCCCCCTACATAGCCAACCAGACCCCTCACCCCTCCTCCCCTAGCTGAGCCTCCCTCTAACATTGAAGATGCTTGATAACCTCTGATCACTGATCAAGCACCAAGGCCCTTCCCAGGCCACAGCAGAGCACCTCTTGACCTCAGCCTGGTTACCTCAAAATGATGATGTATTAGAGGACAAAGACCCATTATACTTCCCGGCTGCTCTTTGATCATTGGCCGTCTGCGACACAAACCTCAATACGGACACAGGAAGTGGTGGTGAACAGAGGTCAGAGTTTACAGTTTAGCGTGTGAAGTGGAACTGTGAGTAATTATTGGCTTGCTTTGGGCCTTTGTACTGCTAATCAGCTGTAATACTGTGCGGCTGGGGAGACTGAGCTCTTTAATATCCTGCATGGTCGCCATGTTTCCTAAATGTTTCCTCATTGTTTTCTTTTATCGGAGAGGAGAGGAGCATTCCTGGAGGACAGAACTGCAGGCTGGGTCTTTGATGCTGATTGGGCATGTCCCTCTGAGCCCTGAGAGCAGATGCTATCTGTCGGCTAGGTTGGAGGAGGGAATGCTGTGGTTTTCATAGCATTCAGCTCTGTTGTGTAGTTCCTCCATAGACTGGAGCGGTGTCCTGGACTGGCTTTGGCGCAGACAGAATTCCGACTGGAGCGGTAGGCCCATCTATTGACGGGTGGGAAAGAGCATGGTGCTCTGTCTGTGCACAGAGCCGTGTCTCCATTCCTGTGGTAGACATCAATTATACTGCCAGACTGAAACCAGAGAATCCACTGTTTTCACGAGTCTTGGCTGGGCAACCTGGTGCACTTTCTATCAGAAACCCTTCAATTTTGTATTGACTTAAATGAGACATTGAAAAGTCACCAGACATTCCTAGAGTTATTGAAATAGGCCTAGTCTTTATTATTTAGAAACAGATACTGTAGGGTTGAAGAGATTCATCAGACGACGAGGATGGTGATGATAGTTAGGGTGTGGTACAGGTGTGGATCACTACAAATATGAACCACTTTCATTTGAAGTTTGTGGTTCTTCCGGGAACTGAAGTGTTACATTGCTTGGGAACTTGGAGGTGTTCTGTTCTTATTGTCTTGCGGATGAAGGACTAAAGATGTGTTTGTTTTAATTGTATTCTCAGGCAGATGAATGACTAAGGACTTGTTTGTTTTAATTGTATTCTCAGGCAGATGAATGACTAAGGACTTGTTTGTTTTAATTGTATTCTCAGGCAGATGAATGACCAAGGACTTGTTTGTTTTAATTGTATTCTCAGGCAGATGAATGACTAAGGATTTGTTTGTTTTAATTGTATTCTCAGGCAGATGAATGACTAAGGACTTGTTTGTTTTAATTGTATTCTCAGGCAGATGAATGACCAAGGACTTGTTTGTTTTAATTGTATTCTCAGGCAGATGAATGACTAAGGATTTGTTTGTTTTAATTGTATTCTCAGGCAGATGAATGACTAAGGACTTGTTTGTTTTAATTGTATTCTCAGGCAGATGAATGACTAAGGACTTGTTTGTTTTAATTGTATTCTCAGGCAGATGAATGACTAAGGACTTGTTTGTTTTAATTGTATTCTCAGGCAGATGAATGACTAAGGACTTGTTTGTTTTAATTGTATTCTCAGGCAGATGAATGACTAAGGACTTGTTTGTTTTAATTGTATTCTCAGGCAGATAAATGACTAAGGACTTGTTTGTTTTAATTGTATTCTCAGGCAGATGAATGACTAAGGATGTGTTTGTTTTAATTGTATTCTCAGGCAGATGAATGACTAAGGACCTGATTGTGAATGCTGTTGATTGTGAATGTTGTTTGATTTTGAATGTTGTTGAGTTTTCTGTCAGTGCCAGGTTTTGACCACAGACTACAGTCAGACAAAGAACAGGTAGTGATACAATGAGTCACACTAAACATACTGTATTCCTGGAGTAAAACAAACAAAATACGTCTCACAAAAATGCTTGAAGAAATAATTACATACTTAGCTTTCAAAAACCCAGCATATATGTCATAACTTTATTCAAAATGAGCAGCAACTGTTCATGGAGTTCTGGATGACAAAACAACAAACGGTCAACCTGAACAATTAGTTGAGGTGAGAAAGACAAGTAACAATATCTACAAGTAGATCATTTGGAAGGAGGATTCATCATTTCTCCTCCATCCGTATTTTAACAGGGAGCTATATTTTATCTGATGCCCCAGAAGGCTTGTATTACAACACCAATTCTCTGTGTCACTTCAGAGGGGATGAAGAGCTTTAGAGGGAGAGGTTGACTTGACTCCAGCTCAGTGGAAAGTGACATATATTCAACCCCACAGTAAAGAACTGTAAACCTCACCAACATTGGCAAAGGCATAGAGAGATATTTTAGGATGGATACATTTCATTCTTTATTATGTAATATCTCATTAAGTGTAATTCAGCCCGGGTTTCTGGGATGGTTTGTATTATTCAAGGTTACAATCATCATCAGTCCTTTAAGCTCACTGTCGACACAGCTTGTCAGACAATACTAGTTGTACACTAATATATATATATATATATATATATACAGTATCTGTCCTTCAACTCGAGAAATAGTCTCTCCTGACTACCAATAGGGAGGATTGATTTGGATGTCAGAGGGTGGTCATTAGTAATGCTGTTGACATGAGGCTTGGTGATGTGGCTGGCTGTGCAGTAGTGAGACAGGGTGTGAACCCTACCCATTATCTCTCCATCTCTCCCAGTCTCTGTCGCTCTCTTTTTTCCTGCCTGTAAAACCCTATCCATTCAGGTTGTCTGTCTGCCTGCCTGCCTGCCTGCCTGCCTGCCTGCCTGCCTGCCTGCCTGTCTGACTGCCTGCCTGCCTGCCTGCCTGCCTGCCTGCCTCCCTCACTCCCTCCCTCCCTCCATGTTGGTGGTATACTAGGCCTGTGACATGGTTCTCTCCCTTACTCCATGCTGCTCCCAATCTAATTGGCTCAGTGTTAAGCTATGGTGCTCACAATGGACTATGGTGCTCACAATGGACTATGGTGCTCACAATGGAAAATTGTATGCTGTCTCCCAACCCCCTCCCTGGTCTCTCCGGCACCCCGCTGCATTCCCAACACTTCCCAACACAGCCAGGATCAGCCCTTGGAGCTTGATTTGACCGCTGGATCAAAGGGAATACACTATCCCAGACAGACGGGACTCACCCTGCTCCACGCTCTCACACAGACACATAGTAAATATCATTATAAAACCAAGCATGATATGTGTTTTTATTCTCAATATATTGGCAAATCCCAAGCTACTTCATCTCCTTCCTGTGCAGCCAACCTCCTGCAGAAAGAAATACACCTCTGTAGCTCCCACCTCTAATGCATGGAGGTCAGGGGAATCCATTTCTTCAGGGGAGGCCTCCCTGGAATGATTCATTATGGGGTTCGATAACAAAATATTCCGGGCATCGACCCCCGCCATGGCCCTTAATAATGCATGCTCCACATTGGTCTTCTCCACTATGGGGAGCACAGGAGTCATCCGTCACCTCACAGAACGAAGGGAGGGAAAGAAAACAGGAGGGATGGTGGAGGTGTAACCAGAACACAGACCTAGCCCTGGCTGTCAAGGTCCAAGGAGAGAGATGGAGGGAGGGAGAGAAAACAGGAGGGACGGTGGAGGTGTAACCAGAACACAGACCTAGCCCTGGCTGTCAGGGTCCAAGGAGAGAGATGGAGGGAGGGAGAGAAAACAGGAGGGATGGTGGAGGTGTAACCAGAACACAGACTTAGCCCTGGCTGTCAGGGTCCAAGGAGAGAGATGGAGGGAGGGAGAGAAAACAGGAGGGACGGTGGAGGTGTAACCAGAACACAGACCTAGCCCTGGCTGTCAGGGTCCAAGGAGAGAGATGGAGGGAGGGAGAGAAAACAGGAGGGATGGTGGAGGTGTAACCAGAACACAGACCTAGCCCTGGCTGTCAGGGTCCAAGGAGAGAGATGGAGGGAGGGAGAGAAAACAGGAGGGACGGTGGAGGTGTAACCAGAACACAGACCTAGCCCTGGCTGTCAGGGTCCAAGGAGAGAGATGGAGGGAGGGAGAGAAAACAGGAGGGATGGTGGAGGTGTAACCAGAACACAGACCTAGCCCTGGCTGTCAGGGTCCAAGGAGAGAGATGGAGGGAGGGAGAGAAAACAGGAGGGATGGTGGAGGTGTAACCAGAACACAGACCTAGCCCTGGCTGTCAGGGTCCAAGGAGAGAGATGGAGGGAGGGAGAGAAAACAGGAGGGATGGTGGAGGTGTAACCAGAACACAGACCTAGCCCTGGCTGTCAGGGTCCAAGGAGAGAGATGGAGGGAGGGAGAGAAAACAGGAGGGACGGTGGAGGTGTAACCAGAACACAGACCTAGCCCTGGCTGTCAGGGTCCAAGGAGAGAGATGGAGGGAGGGAGAGAAGGAAGGAGAGGGAGAAATCTGGCTAGTAGCCTGCAGTAAAGGAACCATCCTGTTGACCTTTGGGAATGACCCATTGGCTCTAGACTGAGCGATGGTTTCAGCTGCCAGTGTAGAACACCTGTATTAGGAATGCCTGGCGAGCTTGGGTCGCTTGTAATTATGAAGAATGCAAAACAAGAGACAGGAGAGCTGGGCTGAGGTTCCAACCACACTATGCTATACAGCCTTGCTCAGTCACAGCCACCAATCTGTGTGGCCCTGCTCACACATACCATACAACCACACACACAGCTCAGTCGCATTCCGTGTCACATTCCGTGTGTGTGTGTTTCATGTACACCAGTCTGATTTCCTTCCGTCATGGTTGGCCTACCACAGACTGTCACCCATTGAGACAGATTGTTGGCTTTCTTTACAGTCATGTGCCACTGATGGCAGCTTTTTTTTTTTACATGATTTTGTATATTCCCTTTTTTTTAATGTGAAAATGTCTTCTACTGTACATGGCTTAGCAGCTAGAATAGTAAGTGCAACGCTGTTGTTAGCTAAGTGTAGTAATCACAGTAAGCAGCCGAAAGCCTCATTGTTGAAGTATAGTAATTAACGCCACTTGACTTACACTAACTGAGGTGGGGCTCAAACTGTCTCTGGAGTCTGTCTAACAAGCAGCTGAGGTGAAGCCAAGATCCAGAAACCAAAGAAAAAGAACCCAACATTTTCTGGTCTCTAAAAAATGACCAATGACACAAGCCATCTGTGTGCAATTTAGCCAGACTGTGTTGTCATACCGTTCCCTGTGAGGCAGTCCTCTGAGAGAGAGGTAATATTATCAGCCCAGTCTCACACAGCTACCGTACAGAGGGGGAGAGAGGGAGAGAGAGGGAGAGAGAGGGGGAGAGAGGGGGAGAGAAGGGGAGAGAGGGGGAGAGAGGGGGAGAGAGTGGGAGAGAAGGGGAGAGAGAAGGGTAGAGAAGGGGAGAGAAGGGGAGAGAAGGGGAGAGAGAAGGGTAGAGAGGGGGAGAGAAGGGGAGAGGGAAGGGACCCCAGAGATTTGACCACTGAGAGATGGAGGTCAACAGCGGAACACAGGTAGGCTTTTATTTCCCGGCTGGAGCTGTGACGGAGTGAGACAGACACCCCTGATGTCCCCTACCCTGCCTGTCTGACCAGTAGATGAATACTGAACTGAGCTCATTAGGTGAGACTTGAGGGAGTCACTGGAGCAGTGGAGAGACCAGCACAGAGGAGAGGTAGAGGGATGGAGTTGTCCTGAGAACTAAGCTCTAGGTTGTGTTCTCAGAGCAGTAGGGATCCTGATGGTTTAAATGTGGATCTAGGAATGCATGGCATAGAAATCTCCCTCATGTCATGGTCTCAGCGCTAGAGATGATGAACCATTTCTAGACGCTCCTATAAGTGTCATCACCCGGCCCTTGGCTCAACAACACCTCAACAACACACCCTACCCTGTGTGAATGTGAATATCCACGACACCCCACTATATTACATCCTTCATGTATCTAGTGGCATCCAAGCATGTCTCAGTTCACAGCAGCTACATTTAGGATGCATGGAGTTCTGTTTGCACTGCAACACTTCCTAGAGGTTGTTATTATGGAGAGGCAGAAAGGCCTATTCCTCATCTCCACACCGGAATAGATAAAACCCTATCCATTCAGGTTGTATGTCTGTCCGTCCGTCCGTCCGTCCGTCCGTCCGTATGTGATGATATTGTAGAAATATCTGGCTTCTGGATGACAGAGGGAGACTTATACTCTGTCTCCTCTCTGCTGAATGGGACATCCTTTAGGCCCAGTAACCTTGAGTCTAATGGATAGGGTCAATCTGAATGGAGTCGCAAACGAGGGCCAGGTGTGTGGCCAATCAATGTCATGGTGCCTGGTTTTGCAAGGCTGCCTGCTGAAGGAGACTGTCATAATTGGGACGCCATTCCACACAGGTAATAGGTTTACTGCCATCATTCATTTTAGGACACACAGACACACAAACACAGACAAATGCCACACACACAACCCATTACATGCCATTGGGCACAATGAATACAGATAGGCGATGTGATGGGGCATCTCTTGGTAGCCCCCAGTGTTTCAATGACTCCTTTACCTTTTCCATCCATCACTAGGTGAGCAGACACTGGTCAGATGTATCACTGAGCCCAGCCTCCCTACAGCTTATTTACGTCACTCGAGGTGTTGGCTGCTGCAGTCAGAGATAAAGGGTGAAAGGGTACAGTTATTTAGGCTAAACTGTTAAGGGCCTCAATCCCCTGTCCACAGTGTCCATGTATAGATAGGTGAGTGAACAGTCAGCAGGAGGGGGATCTCCATTTCATCACCCCCTCAAGCACAATGTCTCATACAGAACAGCAGTATCATTACCATTGTTTAAACCAGAGGGAGAACAGACTGGTTTGACAGCCACTTCAGACTGAGGCTTCCATGAAGGTCACACTGTTTGTGTGATTACTGTAATATTGTCCTTACTCTGGTAGGGCCTGTACATAAGTAATGTATGTATGATTACTGTAATATCTTCCTTACTCAGGTAGGGCCTGTACATAAATAATGTATGTGTGATTACTGTAATATCTTCCTTACTCTGGTAGGGCCTGTACATAAGTAATGTATCTATGATTACTGTAATATTGTCCTTACTCTGGTAGGGCCTGTACATAAGTAATGTATGTATGATTACTGTAATATCTTCCTTACTCTGGTAGGGCCTGTACATAAATAATGTATGTATGATTACTGTAATATCTTCCTTACTCAGGTAGGGCCTGTACATAAGTAATGTATGTATGATTACTGTAATATCTTCCTTACTCTGGTAGGGCCTGTACATAAGTAATGTATCTATGATTACTGTAATATTGTCCTTACTCTGGTAGGGCCTGTACATAAGTAATGTATGTATGATTACTGTAATATCTTCCTTACTCTGGTAGGGCCTGTACATAAGTAATGTATGTATGATTACTGTAATATCTTCCTTACTCTGGTAGGGCCTGTACATAAGTAATGTATCTATGATTACTGTAATATTGTCCTTACTCTGGTAGGGCCTGTACATAAGTAATGTATGTATGATTACTGTAATATCTTACTTACTCTGGTAGGGCCTGTACATAAATAATGTATGTGTGATTACTGTAATATCTTCCTTACTCTGGTAGGGCCTGTACATAAATAATGTATGTATGATTACTGTAATATCTTCCTTACTCATAAATAATGGTATTACTGGGCCTGTACATAAATAATGTATGTATGATTACTGTAATATCTTCCTTACTCAGGTAGGGCCTGTACATAAGTAATGTATGTATGATTACTGTAATATCTTCCTTACTCTGGTAGGGCCTGTACATAAATAATGTTTGTGTGATTACTGTAATATCTTCCTTACTCAGGTAGGGCCTGTACATAAATAATGTATATGCGATTACTGTAATATCTTCCTTACTCTGGTAGGGCCTGTACATAAATAATGTTTGTATGATTACTGTAATATCTTCCTTACTCTGGTAGGGCCTGTACATAAGTAATGTATGTATGATTACTGTAATATCTTCCTTACTCTGGTAGGACCTGTACATAAGTAATGTATGTATGATTACTGTAATATCTTCCTTACTCAGGTAGGGCCTGTACATAAATAATGTATGTGTGATTACTGTAATATCTTCCTTACTCTGGTAGGGCCTGTACATAAGTAATGTATCTATGATTACTGTAATATTGTCCTTACTCTGGTAGGGCCTGTACATAAGTAATGTATGTATGATTACTGTAATATCTTCCTTACTCTGGTAGGGCCTGTACATAAATAATGTTTGTATGATTACTGTAATATCTTCCTTACTCTGGTAGGGCCTGTACATAAGTAATGTATGTATGATTACTGTAATATCTTCCTTACTCTGGTAGGGCCTGTACATAAGTAATGTATGTATGATTACTGTAATATCTTCCTTACTCTGGTAGGGCCTGTACATAAGTAATGTATGTATGATTACTGTAATATCTTCCTTACTCTGGTAGGGCCTGTACATAAGTAATGTATGTATGATTACTGTAATATCTTCCTTACTCTGGTAGGGCCTGTACAAGCTTGTCTGAACAGTACAGCAGGACACACAACACTAATGTCTTCTATTCTACACCCCTCCCTTCCGTCAAACCATTTGATCAGATTTTATTCTGCCGTTCTGAAGTTGAGCTGGATTGATCAGGTCGATAGGTCTATAGACAAGTCTTGTATAGTCTATAGGTCAACACTGAGGTGACATGTGGATTAGGAGCCATACAGTACCACGTTGTCTTGTATCCAAATTACTGTACTAGACACAGATTTACAGTATTCTGTGTCTTCCAGAAGCTGTGTCTGTATTACAAAGACCTTGGAATTAGAATATGTATGAACTCATGGGATCTCATTACCACAGATCCGGAACACATGGTTTCAGTTCATCAAAAACATTTAGAGGATTTTCTCAATGAGATCGTTGGGAGGCAGTTTAATACTGTATGTTTAACATGCATATTGAATGAGCTTGTCCACTACATGTGTTGTGTGTCTCACATAGATACAGCCATCAACTCTCTAGAGGGGTGTGTTCAGTCAGTCAATGGTGTTTTTCAGTGATTCATTTATTTATTAAAATGATTATTTAACCTTTATTTAACTAGGCGAGTCAGTTAAGAACAAATTCTTGTTTACAGTGACGGCCTTCACCGGCCAAACCCGGGTCAATTGTGCGCTGCCCTATGGGACTCCCAACCACAGCCGGTTGAGTTACAGTCTGGATTCAATCCAGGGTCTGTAGTGACGCCTCTCGCACTGAGATGCAGTGCCTTAGACCGCTGCACCACTCGGGATGAAGGGATGTGTGTCATCTACAGAGGAACATTGTGCCTCCACTTTGATGAGTCCTACTGAACTGTTACTAGCCCATCCTTCATTTCATATACCCTAGGAAATCTGTATTGAGTGACAGGAGCCATCTGAATGGCACAACCCTCTCTTCTATAGGCAAAGCATACTACTCAAGACTAAATACTAATGGATTGATTGTCCTCTCAACAAAAAAACTCTAAATAATTACCCAACGTAGACATTGAGAAGGCGAGAGTAGCATAACCGGGTATATCAAATTACCGGTAAGCATGGTTCTCTAAATGGGGTAAATCCTTAGGTGTTAATACACAGAAAGATACCTTGCATTCACATTCACAAACTCACATTCAATAAGAATTCCTCTTTACTTAATGGAGCCAATTACTATCTGAAACGTCCGCGTCTCTGCGCTGTATAGCGAGCTCATTGAAATGGTAATTCTGTTTTAAATAGCAGCTCTCTCTATAATGAATTGCTGGGTTGAATTTTTCCAGACAAATTGCGACTCACGTGGGTAGATTATTTAAATGTGATGTGTAGGAGGGGTGGCCATGTCTGAGTAGGTTGATAGGTGGGGGTCGTATAGACTCGGTATATAATTGGGCAGTCTCATCTATGATTGGCTCTAGTTTGACTAGTTTGGTTCATTAATGGGCAGTGTGAGGGGTTTTCTCTACGGGGGTAATGAGGAACAGTGTGTTAAAGTGCTACTGAGGTACTGAAATGACTGTACACACCACAGGAGGCTGGTGAGGGGAGAACTGTTCATAATAATAGCTGGAATGGAGTGAATTGAATGCCCTCAAATCTAATCAAATGCATTTATAAAACCCTTTTTACATCAGCAGATGTCACAGAGTGCTTCAACAGAAACCCAGCCTAAAGCCATGTGTTTGATGTGATTGGAACCAGTCTATTGATACCATTCCAGCCATTACTATGAGCCTATCCTCCTCAATTAGTGTACCAGCAGGTGCCTGTGTTACCCACCCAACCCAACCCCCAATAGAGAGATAACATGTTTCACCAATGAGCGTTGTTCATTATTGTTGGCTGAACGTGCCATTTAGAAGGCCCTGGACTGCACTGCTTGTGTACCATCTGTTTAAACCTAGACAGAAGCAAACCCTCTCTAGACCAGGGTCTCCAACCTTTCTGGCTTGAGAGCTACTTTAAATGAAACATGCTGTGAGCTAGTCATTTTTTCTAGAGAGGAAGTAGTGTTTTCTGTCAATATTTCTGGTAAAATAATGGTTAATAAACAACTCTAAGGGGTGGCTATAATATATGTTAATTGTTTTCTCCAAAATTCTCTTTTATATTTTCCAAAATTCTGTTTTCTGTGTTTTATTTTTCCTGGTTTCAGATTGTTTTGTTTTTCACTCTCAAAATAAAATTGTTCACAGAGAAATCACGAAATTAGATGTTTATGCTTAAATCAACCAGGATACCATTTTGGGGTGGGCCTGGAAGAAAACCAACACATTTATATTTTTGAGTGTATTTTGCCTTTAATTTCCCATCTAGTGAGTGAGGAATGTGCTGTCTAATGTGCCGGTCTAGCAATGGTTTTGTACTGCTGCTGCTCATGTCATGGCAAAGTTAGCAAATATCTAATAATACTTAGATACAAATGATTTCCAGTACTTACATGATGTACTTCTGCTCAGTAAGCCTACTTTGAGTTAACATTTAATTGAGAAGGATTTGAGGAGTGTGTTCCTGTCAACCCACAAGATGGTTATCACATCAACTAGCTACACACAGAGGGATAAACAAACACACACACCTCACAGACAGACAGTGGCAATACTGCTGGAAATGTATTGGCAGATGTGCTTTTTAGATTTGGGTATGTCAAAAAAAAGGGTCCGATCCTTAAGCCAATAGGGGCTAACCAGGAATTGGGATAATGTCAATGTTATGTTGATTAGATAATAGCTGGGAGCTTGAAGTGTTTGTGAGCTTTCTTAATGACAGTTTGCAGTGGAACATGTGAAAATGGCATGTACTTTCAGAATTGTTTGGCGAGCTGCTAGCTACTGGTAGCTCACGATTGACCTGTTGGAGACCCCTGCTAAAGACTCTGGTGGGGAAATCTGAGCACAACCACTGGACCCTCTCTCTCTCTGACATATTCCTCCTGGTCCATTCACAGAGATCCAGTATCTCTCTTCAATCAGTCTCATGTTCTAGCCCTGACTCCCTGACATCCTTTCTTCTGGGCCCAGACAGGACACTGACCAGGGCTCCTGAGTGGCGCAGCGATCTAAGGCACTTTATATCAGTGCTAGAGGCTTCACTACAGACCCTGGTTCGATTCCAGGATGTATCACAACCGGCCGTGATTGGGCACAGCGTTGTCCGGGTTAGGGTTTGGCCGGGGTAGGTTGTCATTGTAAATAATAATTAGTTCTTAACTGACTTGCCTAGTTATATATATATATATATATATATATATATATATGTATTTTTTTTTACCTTTATTTAACTAGGCAAGTTAGTTAAGAACAAATTCTTATTTTCTATGACGGCCTAGGAACAGTGGGTTAACTGCCTGTTCAGGGGCAGAACGACAGATCTGTACCTTGTCAGCTCGGTTACTAGTCCAACGCCCTAACCACTAGGCTACCCTGCCGCCCCAGGTTAAAGGTTAAATAAAAAAAGACAGACAGCCAGCCTCTCCAGGGTGCGACAGCCGGACAGAGAGGGGTCACAATCTACATCTGTTACAGCAGAGAGAGTTCCACAGAGTCAGGGACAACCCAGTGCACCTCTCCAGACTGTCCAGGGCATGAGAGAGAGGCATTGAAGAGACGAAGAAGGAGGGAGAGAAGAAAGAAAGAGTAGAGTGCATTCCTGGGAGGAGGAAAGGGGGACTGAATGACGCAGGAGAACAGGGGGGCTGCTGGTGACACGGCCAGTCCCTGGGATCAGGTTGTGCTCCCGAAAAGCTTTGCTGAACAGCCTGGGAGTGACAATGGGTTTGACATCTGTCTGTAGAGCTGATATTGGGATCATGTTGCCATGCCAGGTTCCTGGTGATGGCTGGATGGATGAGGGTTCACTGGAATGTCTTTAATGTAATTCAGCCCCAGCTCTCATCTGATACTTCACAGTTCTCCTCTTAGAAAGACGTTACACAAAACAAAGTTTATCGTTATATCAATTAAAGCAGCACATCACTCTTTACTGAGATTGCCTCTTGAAGACAGGGAGCCGGAGCGTTGTGAATGAGTGAGTGGATTACAGTGAATAGAGGATGTCCTCCCTGGGCCAAGTCGACTCATCATGTCCCCAGCCCATCTCAGTTCTACAGATGTAGGTCATTGTTTATTTCACTTTATATATTCACTTTATATATTATCTACCTCACTTGCTACGGCAATGTTAACACGTTTCCCATGCCAATAAAGCCCTTGAATTGAATTGAATAGAAAGAGAGAGAGGGAGAGAGAGAGAGAGAGACAGAGAGAGAGAGAAATTGCCTCTATAAAAGTATTATTGTGACTGCTGGTCCAGTGTAGTGCAGACATGAATGGTTTTGATCAAACCAAGCATGCCATCCATCCTGGAGCCGCTCTCTGAGTCTCTAGATGTCTCACATGGTGACCTGCCAACACAGATTCAGGGCCAGGAGGACCCATGTCCATGTATCACGAGAATGGATCAGGAAAGGGTTCAAAGGGCAGGGGTCACCAGGTCACAGTTTGAAACTGCCATTCTCCTCTCTGGTTGCATTATCCACACACTAGAGTGGTCATGCTAATCAGACAAGCACACATCGCCAGAGACACACACACACAAACAAAGTAGTGTGGTGAGTGACCCAAGGACACGCATGTGTGGACTGGAGTGGTGTTTAATTGTGTTTTTCTGTGCATTAACCCAGGGCTAATTACTGGTTGGTCACTGGGCGTGGTTGGTAGGGGAACGAGGGGGTGGTCAGTGGTGGAGGCTTTTAGTGAACGGACGAGAAGAGAGAGTAGGGCTCTTCATCTCTGGTCCAACACTCGCGTCTCATGTGAAGAGGGCTGGGATTGGCTGTAATTATATGCTGTTTTTGAACAGACCAAGCCCTTATTCAGGCCATTTTCCAATCTCTCCATCAGGCAGACTCTCAACAGACCAAGCCCTTATTCAGGCCATTTTCCAATCCCTCCATCAGGTAGACTCTCAACAGACCAAGGCCTTATTCAGGCCATCCTCCAATCCCTCCAATCCCTCCATCAGGCCACACATCTAGCTATCAATGGGCCTACAGGAAGTGAGATGGGACATACAGAATGACCTCATCCCTGAGACACCCCAGACCTCTGTTTCTGGCTCAGAATAGGTGTGTTTTGTGTCTGTGTCGGTGACACTGAGTGTGTGTGTGTGTGTGTGTGTGAGTGTGTGTGTGTGTGTGTGTGTGTGTGTGTGTGTGTGTGTGTGTGTGTGTGTGTGTGTGTGTGTGTGTGTGTGTGTGTGTGTGTGTGTGTGTGCCTGGTCGGTGAATAAACGTCATGCTCCATCTATCTCTGTAAAATCTAAACTTTTCTTCTCATTACTGGAGTTATTACAGAGAAAGAAAAGCATCAGGAAATGAACTTTTATCCTGGTGTTCTCTGCTTGGATGTGTGCCTGTGTGAGAGAGCTGTGTGAAAGCTTTGTGTACAGCTTGTACAACTCAGCAGAGGTCACCAAGGTCAGGAATGTTAACCTCCACAGACTATCTCTATGGGCCTTGGTGATGGACACCTGACACTGCACTCTGTTGACGTACATGTTTATATTGTGTGAGAGAAAACAGAGTAGCCAGTTCTACATAACATGTGTCAGTTACAGGTGCCAGGTTGGTTTTCCAGCAGAGCTGGTTGGGGGGAAGGGGCACTGAGAGATATAGAATAAGACATGCATGGTGCCTAACAACATTCTGCTGACTTGCTGAGACCACCAGGGAGATTGTTAGAGAGGATGGTTCAGCTGGGCGGACTTAATGTCTTATTCCCCCTAGTCTCATAGCTCTCCTCTTCTAGGTACACACACACACACACACACACACACACACACACACACACACACACACACCAAGAACAGACTGTAACAATATAAGGAAACTATTATTCTAAGATGCAGACGATGTAGTCATGACAATACAGTACTGTAGAAGACACTGTAGTCATGACAATACAGTACTGTAGAAGACAATGTAGTCATGACAATACAGTACTGTAGAAGACAATGTAGTCATGACAATACAGTAAATCAAATAAAATCAAATCAAATTTTATTTGTCACATACACATGGTTAGCAGATGTTAATGCGAGTGTAGCGAAATGCTTGTGCTTCTAGTTCCGACAATGCAGTGATAACCAACAAGTAATCTAACTAACAATTCCAAAACTACTGTCTTATACACAGTGTAAGGGGATAAAGAATATGTACATAAGGATATATGAATGAGTGATGGTACAGAGCAGCATACAGTAGATGGTATCGAGTACAGTATATACATATGAGATGAGTATGTAGACAAAGTAAACAAAGTGGCATAGTTAAAGTGGCTAGTGATACATGTATTACATAAGGATGCAGTCGATGATGTAGAGTACAGTATATACGTATGCATATGAGATGAATAATGTAGGGTAAGTAACATTATATAAGGTAGCATTGTTTAAAGTGGCTAGTGATATATTTACATCATTTCCCATCAATTCCCATTATTAAAGTGGCTGGAGTTGGGTCAGTGTCAATGACAGTGTGTTGGCAGCAGCCACTCAATGTTAGTGGTGGCTGTTTAACAGTCTGATGGCCTTGAGATAGAAGCTGTTTTTCAGTCTCTCGGTCCCAGCTTTGATGCACCTGTACTGACCTCGCCTTCTGGATGATAGCGGGGTGAACAGGCAGTGGTTCGGGTGGTTGATGTCCTTGATGATCTTTATGGCCTTCCTGTAACATCGGGTGGTGTAGGTGTCCTGGAGGGCAGGTAGTTTGCCCCCGGTGATGCGTTGTGCAGACCTCACTACCCTCTGGAGAGCCTTACGGTTGAGGGCGGAGCAGTTGCCGTACCAGGCGGTGATACAGACCGCCAGGATGCTCTCGATTGTGCATCTGTAGAAGTTTGTGAGTGCTTTTTCATTAGTGAGTACTGTAGAAGACAATGTAGTCATGGCAATACAGTACTGTAGAAGACAATGTAGTCATGACAATACAGTACTGTAGAAGACAATGTAGTCATGACAATACAGTACTGTAGAAGACAATGTAGTCATGGCAATACAGTACTGTAGAAGACAATGTAGTCATGACAATACAGTACTGTAGAAGACAATGTAGTCATGACAATACAGTACTGTAGAAGACAATGTAGTCATGGCAATACAGTACTGTAGAAGACAATGTAGTCATGACAATACAGTACTGTAGAAGACAATGTAGTCATGACAATACAGTACTGTAGAAGACAATGTAGTCATGTCAATGCAGTACTGTAGAAGACAATGTAGTCATGGCAATACAGTACTGTAGAAGACAATGTAGTCATGGCAATACAGTACTGTAGAACACAATGTAGTCATGGCAATACAGTACTGTAGAAGACAATGTAGTCATGGCAATACAGTACTGTAGAAGAGGAGGGATTTTTTTCTTTTTTAAGGAACTCTTGAAAGTTGTAATTTGTAGAATACACAAGGGGTGTTTTCTAAATTGGGTCGTGCATCAGCAGTTTTCCGCTTGTCATGTCATTTCAGACCTTAAAGAGCTATTTCTAACTTATAACAGAAATGTGCAGATCAACTAGCCCGTGTCAGCTAGGTTTCTCTGCCCATCTGATTTTGTTGTGATGTTTGAGTCACGTAGATGTGACTGGAACACAGGAGGCGTGGCGGGGGGGATGTTCCCCAATAATGGACGAGGAGCCTGAGTGAAACAGTTTGGGAACTTGAACATTTATATATATTATTTAACCTTTGTTCAAGTCAGTTAAGATCAAATTCTTATTAACAATGTTGGTCTACCCTGACCAAACCCCTATCCCGGACCACACTGGGCCAATTGCGGGCCGCCCTATGGGGCTGCCATGCCTCTAGCACTGAGATGCAGTGCTTTAGACCGCTGTGCCACTCGGGGGCCCCCTGCATTAGAGGGATCCTGCCCTGCCTCTGATGTGTTCGTCATTAGTGAGGTATTCCACTCACTTAACTGTGTGTAAGCAGGAAAATGAGCACCCGTGGAGAGGTGAGGAGTCCACTTTAGCACCTGTATTTATCTGAGCTGCAGTCCCTTATTTTCCAGGCGCCCTCCTCTGCTCCTCCCTCTCTCTCCTTTCACCCTCCTTGGTCATTTCTTCGGGAACAGCACTTTTATTTTCATCCCTTCTCCGTAAGCCGGGTGGTCGTCTTGTCCCTGGAAAGTCATCCCACAAGACGGAGAGAGAGGTCTGCCGTCGTTACAGTGTTTTGAATAATTCATGGGTTCCTCATAATGGAACAATCCACAGCGTTTTATGATACCATATTTCATGGTTAGTTGATGGTTAGGAGGGCTGGGAGACAGGCCAATAACAGCCATGGTGTAGGAATGGGAGGTGTGGTGGTGATATTCAGGGGGTGTGTGTTCAGTGTCTATGTAGGGTGCTGAGAGCCCCCCTTCTCTTTCTTTCCAACACAAACATGGCTGAGATCATATCTCTCTTAGTCCAGCCAGCCAGCCAGCCAATCAAAACAGCCGTCCTGCCCTCTGACAGCCTGTGTATTTACACCCTCTCCAGTATGACACCTGAGCCCAAACCCTCTCCAAACCAATTAAGTAGACTATGTAGTGACCAGACTATGTAGTGACAGACTGTGTAGTGACCAGACTATGTAGTGACCAGACTGTGTAGTGACCAGACTATGTAGTGAACAGACTGTGTAGTGACCAGACTGTGTAGTGACCAGACTATGTAGTGACCAGACTGTGTAGTGACCAGACTATGTAGTGACAGACTATGTAGTGACCAGACTATTTAGCGATCAGACTATGTATTGACCAGACTATGTAGTGATCAGACTTTGTAGTGACCAGACTATGTAGTGACCAGACTATGTAGTGACAGACTGTGTAGTGACCAGACTATGTAGTGACCAGACTGTGTAGTGACCAGACTATGTATTGACCAGACTATGTAGCGATTAGACTATGTAGTGACAAGACTTTGTAGTGACCAGACTATGTAGCGATCAGACTATGTAGTGACCAGACTATGTAGTGATCAGACTATGTAGTGACCAGACTATGTAGTGACAGACTATGTAGTGATCAGACTATGTTGTGACCAGACTATGTAGTGACCAGACTATGTAGTGACCAGACTGTGTAGTGACCAGACTATGTAGTGACCAGACTGTGTAGTGACCAGACTATGTAGTGACAGACTATGTAGTGACCAGACTATTTAGCGATCAGACTATGTATTGACCAGACTATGTAGTGACCAGACTATGTAGTGACAGACTGTGTAGTGACCAGACTATGTAGTGACCAGACTGTGTAGTGACCAGACTATGTATTGACCAGACTATGTAGCGATTAGACTATGTAGTGACAAGACTTTGTAGTGACCAGACTATGTAGCGATCAGACTATGTAGTGACCAGACTATGTAGTGATCAGACTATGTAGTGACCAGACTATGTAGTGACAGACTATGTAGTGATCAGACTATGTAGTGATCAGACTATGTAGTGACCAGACTATGTAGTGACCAGACTATGTAGTGACCAGACTGTGTAGTGACAGATTGTGTAGTGACCAGACTGTGTAGTGACCAGTCTATGTAGCGATCAGACTATGTAGTGACCAGACTATGTAGTGACCAGACTATGTAGTGCCCAGACTGTGTAGTGACAGACTGTGTAGTGACAGACTATGTAGTGACCAGACTGTGTAGTGACCAAACTATGTAATGACCAGACTGTGTAGTGGCCAGACTATGTAGTGACAGACTGTGTAGTGACCAGACTATGTAGTCACCAGACTGTGTAGTGACCAGACTGTGTAGTGACCAGACTGTGTAGTGACCAGCCTATGTAGTGACCAGACTGTGTAGTGACCAAACTATGTAATGACCAGACTGTGTAGTGACCAGACTGTGTAGTGACCAGACTATGTAGTGACAGACTGTGTAGTGACCAGACTATGTAGTGACCAGACTATGTAGTGCCCAGACTGTGTAGTGACAGACTGTGTAGTGACAGACTATGTAGTGACCAGACTGTGTAGTGACCAAACTATGTAATGACCAGACTGTGTAGTGGCCAGACTATGTAGTGACAGACTGTGTAGTGACCAGACTATGTAGTCACCAGACTGTGTAGTGACCAGACTGTGTAGTGACCAGACTGTGTAGTGACCAGCCTATGTAGTGACCAGACTGTGTAGTGACCAAACTATGTAATGACCAGACTGTGTAGTGACCAGACTGTGTAGTGACCAGACTATGTAGTGACAGACTGTGTAGTGACCAGACTATGTAGTGACCATAGTGGCCAGACTATGTAGTGACCAGACTGTGTAGTGACCAGACTGTGTAGTGACAGACTGTGTAGTGACCAGACTGTGTAGTGACCAGACTATGTAGTGACCAGACTGTGTAGTGACCAGACTGTGTAGTGACCAGACTATGTAGTGACAGACCATGTAGTGACCAGACTATGTAGTGACAGACCATGTAGTGACCAGACTATGTAGTGACAGACTATGTAGTGACCAGACTGTGTAGTGACCAGACTATGTAGTGACAGACTATGTAGTGACCAGACTGTGTAGTGACCAGACTATGTAGTGACCAGACTGTGTAGTGACCAGACTGTGTAGTGACAGACTGTGTAGTGACCAGACTGTGTAGTGACCAGACTGTGTAGTGACCAGACTATGTAGTGACCAGACTGTGTAGTGACCAGACTGTGTAGTGACCAGACTGTGTAGTGACCAGACTATGTAGTGACAGACTATGTAGTGACCAGACTGTGTAGTGACCAGACTATGTAGTGACCATAGTGACCAGACTATGTAGTGACCATAGTGACCAGACTATGTAGTGACCAGACTGTGTAGTGACCAGACTATATAGTGACCAGACTGTGTAGTGACCAGACTGTGTAGTGACCAGACTATGTAGTGACCATAGTGACCAGACTATGTAGTAACCAGACTGTGTAGTGACCAGACTATGTAGTGACAGACTAAGTAGTGACCAGACTGTGTAGTGACCAGACTGTGTAGTGACCAGACTGTGTAGTGACCAGACTATGTAGTGACCAGACTGTGTAGTGACCAGACTATGTAGTGACAGACTAAGTAGTGACCAGACTGTGTAGTGACCAGACTGTGTAGTGACCAGACTATGTAGTGACCATAGTGACCAGACTATGTAGTGACCAGACTGTGTAGTGTGGGTCTATTAGATATGTTTCTGCATTAACCCCGAAGCTCAGTAGAACATATAGAACAGCCCCCCTAAGATGGATCATGCTTCCGTCTCCGTCTCAGGTTAACAGTGTCTGATGTGGGGACTGTCTGGTTGGCCAAACCTCTTGAATGTCCTTCAAACCTGAACGACTCTTCACAAAGTCAGGTCTGAGGTGTGTTATGGGAGACAGCCTGGGGTATAGAGCCTCAATCCGTCTCCACTTCAAACTACAATGTCTATAGAAGATGTTCCCATTGTCTGCTGTGCAGGTGTGCTCTCTCCCACAGAAAGACACAAAAAAACACACCCCTCAACGGAGAACCCGGTCTGCAGACATGCTATCTCTCTCTGTCATCAGAGATGCGATCTCTCTCTGTCATCAGAGATGCTATCTCATCAGTGATGCTATCTCGCTCTGTCATCAGAGATGCTATCTCGCTTTGTCATCAGAGATGCTATCTCGCTCTGTCATCAGATATGCTATCTCTCTCTGTCATCAGAGATGCTATCTCGATCGGACATCAGAGATGCTATCTCGCTCTGTCATCAGAGATGCTATCTCGCTCTGTCATCAGAGATGCTATTTCTCTCTGTCATCAGAGATGCTATCTCGCTCGGTCATCAGAGATGCTATCTCGCTCTGTCATCAGAGATGCTATCTCTCTATGTCATCAGAGATGCTATCTCGCTTTGTCATCAGAGATGCTATCTCTCTCTGTCATCAGATATGTTATCTCTCTCTGTCATCGGAGATGCTATCTCGCTCGGTCATCAGAGATGCTATCTCGCTCGTTCATCAGAGATGCTATCTCTCTCTGTCATCAGAGATGCTATCTCGCTCGGTCATCAGAGATGCTATCTCTCTCTGTCATCAGACATGCAGGCAACCGGGGAGGCGCTTAGGAAATACATGCTGTATACCATTTTACTGTGAGTAGCTTCACAATTTTTATTTTTATTTTTTATTTAACCTTTATTTAAATAACCAGGTAAGTTGAGAACAAGTTCTCATTTACAATTGCGACCTGGCCAAGATAAAGCAAAGCAGTTCGACACATAAAACAACACAGAGTTACACATGGAGTAAAACAAACATTCAGTCAATAACACAGTAGAAAAATAAATCCATATACAATGTGAGCAAGTGAGGTGAGATAGGGGAGGTAAAGGCAAAAAAAGGCCATGGTGGCGAAGTAAATACAATATAGCACTGTAAAACACTGGAATGGTAGATTTGCAGTGGAAGAATGTGCAAAGTAGAGATAGAAATATTGGGGTGCAAAATAAATAAATAAATAAATACAGTAGGGGAAGGGGTATTTGTTTGGGCTAAATTATAGATGGGCTATGTACAGGTACAGTAATCTGTGTGCTGCTCTTACAGTTGGTGCTTAAAGCTAGTGAGGGAGATGTGTTTCCAGTTTCAGAAATGTTTGTAGTTCGTTCCATAAGAACGTAAGAATTGGTTTTGGGGGTGACCAGAATGATATACCTGCTGGAGCACGGGCTACGGGTGGGTGATGCTATGGTGACCAGCGAGCTGAGATAAGGGGGGGACTTTACCTAGCAGGGTCTTGTAGATGACCTGGAGCCAGTGGGTTTGGCTATGAGTATGAAGCGAGGGGCAGCCAACGAGAGTGTACAGGTCACAGTGGTGGGTAGTGTATGGGGCTTTGGTGAAAAAATGGATGGCACTGTGATAGACTGCATCCAATTTATTGAGTAGGGTTTGGAGGCTATTTTGTAAATGACATCGACGAAGTCGAGGATCGGTAGGATGGTCAGTTTTACGTATGTTTGGCAGCATGAGTGAAAGATGCTTTGTTGCGAAATAGGAAACCGATTCTAGATTTAACTTTGGATTGGAGATGTTTGATGTGAGTCTGGAAGGAGAGTTTACAGTCTGACCAGACACCTAGGTATTTGTAGTTGTCCACATATTCTAAGTCAGAACCGTGCAGAGTAGTGATGCTGGACGGGCGGGCAGGTGCAGGCAGCGATCGGTTGAAGAGCATGCATTTAGTTTTACTTGTATTCAAGAGCAGTTTTATTTAAGAGCAGAGTCCACGGAAGGAGAGTTGTATGGCATTGAAGCTCGTCTGGAGGGTTGTTAACACAGTGTCCAAAGAAGGGCCAGAAGTATACAGAATGGTGTCGTCTGCGTAGAGGTGGATCAAAGACTCACCAGCAGCAAGAGCAACGTCATTGATGTATACAGAGAAGAGAGTCGGCCCAAGAATTGAACCCTGTGGCACCCCCATAGAGACTGCCAGAGGCCCGGACAACAGGCCCTCCGATTTGATACACTGAACTCTTTCAGAGAATTAGTTGGTGAACCAGGCGAGGCATCATTTGAGAAACCAAGGCTATCGAGTCTGCCGATGAGGATGTGGTGATTGACAGAGTCGAAAGCCCTGGCCAGGTCAATGAATACGGCTGCACAGTATTGTTTCTTATCGATGGCGCTTAAGATATCGTTTAGGACCTTGAGGGTGGCTGAGCTGCACCCATGACCAGCTCGGAAACCAGATTGCATAGCGGAGAAGGTGCGGTGGGATTCGAAGTAGTCGGTAATCTGTTTGTTGACTTGGCTTTTGAAGACCTTAGGAAGGCAATGACAGACAAATGTTTGAGGTTCTCAGAGATGTATGCTGGTTTGTTTTCCAGTTGCTACTATTTGTTTTCCCAGTCTATTGTAGAGGTTTTAGTTATGTATTCAGGTTCAGGTCTGTTTTCAGAAACATTGTTTTCAGCAGCACTATATTTTGTTGTTTGTTTCATCTCAGCCTGGGAGGAGTGTTTCAAGGCAGCCGCCACCCCTAGCCTGTTCTTCCAGCCAAATCTAACCAGGCATGTCTAATCCGCATCCAGGCAGGTTTAATCCGCATCCAGGCAGGTTTGATCTGCATCCAGGCAGGTCTAATCCGCAACCAGGCATCTCTAAACCGCATCCAGGCAGATCTAATTTGTATCCAGGCAGGTTTAACCCACATTCAGGTAGGTCTAATCTGCATTATGGCAGGTCTAATCACCATCCAGGCAGGTCTAATCTGCATTATGGCAGGTCTAATCACCATCCAGGCCGGTCTAATCTGCATTCGGGTAGGTCTAATCCGCATACAGGCAGGTCTAATCCACATTCAGGCAGGTCTAATCCGTATCCACGCAGGTCTAACCTGTCTGCCATTCTGTTTTATTTTGCTTTCCCTCAGCAAACTATGAACATCCCCTCTTCAACACTGCTCCCAAGGTCAACAAGTCCCATCTCATCCTCGCCCTGATCCGTTTGTCCCTTTGTTGAACACAATGTAGCTGTTTAACTCCACCCCGCCTTACATTGGCCTTGTTGTCATATTTGGGTCTGGTAAACCCATGTGCTGATTGGAGCAGAGCAGTGCTGTGTTGTGGAAGGGCAATCTGTTTCCTGTGCTGTGAGGAACACTAGGCATGTGTTATCTGTAGAGCCTGGGGAGTGTGGAGGTGGGAGGGAGAGTTTATCTGTTCACTCACTTCTGACCTCTCTCTCCATGTGAACTGTTGTTATGGAGATACTGTAGAGGGAGGGAGAGGAAGGGTGGGAGAAGGTGGAACACTCACATACCTGCCTCTGGCTGAGAGGCTCTCTTAGGTCTCATATTCTCTCAATTCAATTCAAGGACTGTATTGGCATGGGAAACATATGCTAACATTGCCAAAGCAAGCGAGGTAGATAATAAACAAAATTGAAATAAACAATAAACATTAATAGTAAACATTACACTCACAGAAGTAACAAAAGAATCAATACATTACAAATGTCATATTATGTCTATATATGTCTGTCTTTCTCGTTCTCGCTGTCTGTCTCTCACGCTCTCTCTTTTTCTATCTCTGTCTCTCACTCTCTAATCTCTTTCTCTCTGTCTGTCTCTCACTCTCTTTATTTGTCTCTGTCTGTCTCTCTCTTTCTGTCTATCTCGCTCTTTCTCTCTGTCTCTCTGTCTCATTCTCTGTCTCTCTCTATCTCACTCTTTCTGTCTGTCTCTCTCTGTCTCTCTGTCTCTGTCTCTCAATTCAATTCAAGGGCTTTATTGGCATGGGAAACGTGTTAACATTGCCAAAGCAAGTGAGGTAGATAATATAATAAACAATAAAAATGAACAGTAAACATTACACATACAGAAGTTTCAAAACAATAAAACATTGCAAATGTCATATTATGTATATTTACAGTGTTGTAACAATGTACACATGGTGAAAGTACACAATGGTGTTTGTTCTTCACTGGTTGCCCTTTTCTTGTGGCAACAGGTCACAAATCTTGCTGCTGTGATGCACACTGTGGAATTTCCCCCAGTAGATATGGGTGTTTAGCAAAATTGGGTTTGTTTTCAAATTCATTGTGGATCTGTGTAATCTGAGAGATGTACTGTATGTGTCTCTAATATGGTCATACATTTGGCACGAGGTTAGGAAGTGCAGCTCAGTTTCCACCTCATTTTGTGGGCAGTGTGCACATAGCCTGTCTTCTCTTGAGAGCTAGGAAACCTTTCTCAATAGCAAGGCTATGCTCACTGAGTCTGTACATAGTCACTGCCTTCCTTAAGTTTGGGTCAGTCACATTACATTACATTTAAGTCATTTAGCAGACGCTCTTATCCAGAGCGACTTACAAATTGGTGCATTCACCTTATGACCTCCAGTGGAACAGTAGTGCATCTAAATCTTTTCAGGGGGAGGGGGGGTGAGAGGGATTACTTTATCCTATCCTAGGTATTCCTTAAAGAGGTGGGGTTTCAGGTGTCTCCGGAAGGTGGTGATTGACTCCGCTGTCCTGGCGTCGTGAGGGAGTTTGTTCCACCATTGGGGGGCCAGAGCAGCGAACAGTTTTGACTGGGCTGAGCGGGAACTGTACTTCCTCAGTGGTAGGGAGGCGAGCAGGCCAGAGGTGGATGAACGCAGTGCCCTTGTTTGGGTGTAGGGCCTGATCAGAGCCTGGAGGTACTGAGGTGCCGTTCCCCTCACAGCTCCGTAGGCAAGCACCATGGTCTTGTAGCGGAAAACAGTGGTCAGGTATTCTGCCACTGTGTACTCTCTGAATGCAAATAGCATTCTAGTTTGCTCTGTTTTTTAAAAAGTATTTCCAATGTGTCAAGTAAATGTATTTTTGTTTTCACATGATTTGCTTTGGTAAAATTGTGCTGCTGTCCTGGGGCTCTGTGGGGTGTGTTTGTGTTAGTGTCTCTCAAATCAAAGTTTATTTGTCACGTGTGCCGAATACAACACAATGCATATAGCCCGGTTAGCCAATGTGCGGGAGCACTGGTTGGTTGGGCCAATTGAGGTGGTATAGGACATGACTATGCATATATGATAAACAGAGAGTAGCAGCAGCGTAAAAGAGGGGTTTGGGGGGGCACACAATGCAAATAGTCCGGGTAGCCATTTGAGTACCTGTTCAGGAGTCTTATGGCTTGGAGCTAAAAACTGTTGAGAAGCCTTTTTGTCAGAGACTTGGCACTCCGGTACCGCTTGCTATGCGGTAGTAGAGAGACACAGGACAGGTTGTTTGGTTTGGAACTGTTTTGGGGGGGTTGTTTAGTTACAACTGGTCCTGTATAGGTCTGGTGAGAGAGTGGTCCTGTATAGGTCCGATGAGAGAGGGGTCCTGTATAGGTCTGGTGAGAGAGTGGTCCTGTATAGGTCTGGTGAGAGAGTGGTCCTGTATAGGTCCGGTGAGAGACTGGTTCTGTATAGGTCCGGTGAGAGACTGGTTCTGTATAGGTCCGGTAAGAGAGGGGTCCTGTATAGGTCTGGTGAGAGAGTGGTCCTGTATAGGTCCGGTAAGAGAGGGGTCCTGTATAGGTCTGGTGAGAGAGTGGTCCTGTATAGGTCCGGTGAGAGAGGGGTCCTGTATAGGTCCGGTAAGAGAGGGGTACTGTATAGGCCCAGTGAGAGAGGTTTCTTGTATAGGTCCAGTGAGAGAATGGTTCTGTATAGGTCTGGTGAGAGAGAGAGAGAGAGAGAGAGAGAGAAAGAGAGAGAGAGAGAGAGAGAGAGAGAGAGAGAGAGAGAGAGAGAGAGAGAGAGAGAGAGAGAGAGAGAGAGAGAGAGCGCTATGTCAGGAAAATTAATATGCATTACATTTTTTATGACTTTGCATGCAAAGAATGCCTTCCATTGGCATCAAACGTCAAAATGCATGTTTGATTAATTGATACATTTAGCATAGAGATGAGAATGTAATAGTTATATGGGTGATTTGACTTTCAATACCCATGAATGTTAGGAGATGAAAGTTGTGGGAATAAACAGGGTAAGGAGACTTTTTCAGCTTGTAGATTTAGAATGATAAGCTTGGTGAAAGGGGTTGCCAGGTCCAGGTCAGGGTAGATAGATAGTGTAAATCTTGGTGAAAGGGGTTGCCAGGTCCAGGTCAGGGTAGATAGATAGTGTAAAGCTTGGTGAAAGGGGTTGCCAGCACCAGTTTAAGGTATATAGATAGTGTAAAGCTTGGTGAAAGGGGTTGCCAGCTCCAGTTTAAGGTAGATAGATAGTGTAAAGCTTGGTGAAAGGGGTTGCCAGCTCCAGTTCAGGGTAGATAGATAGTGTAAAGCTTGGTGAAAGGGGTTGCCAGCACCAGTTCAGGGTAGATAGATAGTGTAAAGCTTGGTGAAAGGGGTTGCCAGCTCCAGTACAGGGTAGATAGATAGTGTAAAGCTTGGTGAAAGGGGTTGCCAGCTCCAGTACAGGGTAGATAGATAGTGTAAAGCTTGGTGAAAGGGGTTGCCAGCTCCAGTTCAGGGTAGATAGATAGTGTAAAGCTTGGTGAAAGGGGTTGCCAGGTCCAGGTCAGGGTAGATAGATAGTGTAAAGCTTGGTGAAAGGGGTTGCCAGCTCCAGTTCAGGGTAGATAGATAGTGTAAAGCTTGGTGAATGGGGTTGCCAGGTCCAGGTCAAGGTAGATATTTAGTGTAAAGCTTGGTGAAAGGGGTTGCCAGCTCCAGTTTAAGGTAGATATTTAGTGTAAAGCTTGGTGAAAGGGGTTGCCAGCTCCAGTTCAGGGTATATAGATAGTGTAAAGCTTAATGAAATGGGTTGCCAGCTCCAGTTTAAGGTAGATATTTAGTGTAAAGCTTGGTGAATGGGTTGCCAGCTCCAGTTTAAGGTAGATATTTAGTGTAAAGCTTGGTGAAAGGGGTTGCCAGCTCCAGTTCAGGGTATATAGATAGTGTAAAGCTTAATGAAATGGGTTGCCAGCTCCAGTTTAAGGTAGATATTTAGTGTAAAGCTTGGTGAATGGGTTGCCAGCTTCAGTTTAAGGTAGATATTTAGTGTAAAGCTTGGTGAAATGGGTTGCCAGCTCCAGTTTAAGGTAGATATTTAGTGTAAAGCTTGGTGAAATGGGTTGCCAGCTTCAGTTTAAGGTAGATATTTAGTGTAAAGCTTGGTGAAAGGGGTTGCCAGCTCCAGTTCAGGGTATATAGATAGTGTAAAGCTTAATGAAATGGGTTGCCAGCTCCACTTTAAGGTAGATATTTAGTGTAAAGCTTGGTGAATGGGTTGCCAGCTCCAGTTTAAGGTAGATATTTAGTGTAAAGCTTGGTGAAAGGGGTTGCCAGCTCCAGTTTAAGGTAGATATTTAGTGTAAAGCTTGGTGAATGGGGTTGCCAGGTCCAGGTCAAGGTAGATATTTAGTGTAAAACTTGGTGAAAGGGGTTGCCAGCTCCAGTTTAAGGTAGATATTTAGTGTAAAGCTTGGTGAAAGGGGTTGCCAGCTCCAGTTTAAGGTAGATATTTAGTGTAAAGCTTGGTGAAAGGGGTTGCCAGCTCCAGTTTAAGGTAGATATTTAGTGTAAAGCTTGGTGAAAGGGGTTGCCAGGTCCAAGTCAGGGTAGATAGATAGTGTAAAGCTTGGTGAAAGGGGTTTTCAGGTCCAGGTCAGGGTAGATAGATAGTGTAAAGCTTGGTGAAAGGGGTTGCCAGGTTCAGGTCAGGGTAGATAGATAGTGTAAAGCTTGGTGAAAGGGGATGCCAGCTCCAATTCAAGGTAGATATATAGTGTAAAGCTTGGTGAAAGGGGTTGCCAGCTCCAGTTCAGGGTAGATAGATAGTGTAAAGCTTGGTGAATGGGGTTGCCAGGTCCAGGTCAAGGTAGATATTTAGTGTAAAGCTTGGTGAATGGGGTTGCCAGGTCCAGGTCAAGGTAGATATTTAGTGTAAAGCTTGGTGAAAGGGGTTGCCAGGTCCAGGTCAAGGTCAAGGTAGATATTTAGTGTAAAGCTTGGTGAAAGGGGTTGCCAGCTCCAGTTCAGGGTATATAGATAGTGTAAAGCTTAATGAAATGGGTTGCCAGGTCCAGGTCAAGGTAAATAGATAGTGCGTACGTACGTGCGTGCGTGCGTGTGTGTGTGTGTGTGTGTGTGTGTGTGTGTGTGTGTGTGTGTGTGTGTGTGTGTGTATGTGTGTGTGTGTTAGCCTTACATCTCCTTAACAGTGGGGATGACTCTGAGCCCTGGGGAGTAGAATCATGAATCAGCTACATGGGATGTTTCAGCCGTGTTCACAGTAGCAACGCAGACTATAAAACAAAGCAGAAAAACTAGGAGGAAGTTTTGTCGTTTTCTTTCCTTCTCTGTGCCCCCACTATCAAAATATAAAGTGTAAAAATCCATAGGTTAACATCACTCTACATATCCCCATGTCGTATCAAATTCACAGCGCTCAGGGTCATTTTTGTCACACTTTCAAAACACGTCTCTGGCTTGGAAGCCTTTGGTATATTATAACAAAGGTGATAATCCGTAATGCTTACATTGTTTGGCAATAATAAGGCCACTATAAACCAATAGTCTCTCTCTCTCTCTCTCTCTCTCTCACTCTCTCCTTCTCTCTCTCCTTTATCTCTTCCCTGTGTAACATATACCTTACAGATAGGGATATGGTCATCTTTTCATCTCCCCGGGTACATCTGGGCCAGTTTAGAGGCCATGTGGAAGCCATTGGGACAGGGACTCTGAGCCTATTGATCAGAGAAAGATGTGCCTCTCTGGAGCCAGCATGGTTGGATCCCAGGACCCCTGTTTGCTTTGTCTCGCCCTCTTTAACATTCCTAGGCTCTCTATCTCTTTAAGACCCCCTCTGCACTTAACCCCCAATCACTCTCCTCGTTCTCCAGTTCGTGCTCTCTCTTGCTCATTCTCTATCTCCTCCTTCTATGTTATTCACTCTCTCTCTCTCTTCTCTCTGCTCTCTACCTTCTCTCTCGCTCTCTCTCTTTTGCTCGTTCTCCCTCTTTCTTTCTTTCTTTCTTTCTTTCTTTCTTTCTTTCTTTCTTTCTTTCTTTCTTTCTTTCTTTCTTTCTTTCTCTTTCTCTTTCTCTTTCTCTTTCTCTCTCCCCCCTCTCTCTCTCCATCTCTGGTGAAGTGATTGGAGAGTCAGCAGCAGTGTGGTGAAATGAAAGTGGCCATGATGAAAGGCTTAAGGATATGGCTGTAGGGTTGAGTTTGCATCCGCTTGTGTTTTCCTGTGTTTGAAATGTCTTTCTCTTTCCTTCTCACTTCCACTGTTTTCATGTCACTCTCTTTCCTTCCACACAGCCTGTCTCAGGTTCTCTCCCCAGCCAAGTCACCTCTCCAACATACACTGATGTAATGCCGCTCTCTCCATCCCCAACCAATCAAACAGCAACCGCCCTCCATAACAATCCACTCTCTCCTACTGTTTCCCCTTCCTAAACCTCTGTCAAATGATACTTTCATTGGAGACTACGTGTATTACGTTAAGATTTAAAGTAGGTCAAATGAAGATGAAAGGGAGAATGTCTGCTCTGAATTAGAATCGTTTGTCAGAGAGTGTTTCAGAAAGGACATTCATGAACTAACGTCAACGTCAAGCTCCACCGGATCTCATTTAGATGTGTTTAATCATGCATAGTTACGTACAGTAGACACCACACAGCCAGCGTAATGCAGAATACTGAAACACGGAATCCACACCACACACGCACAACCCCCCCAACACAACACGCACAACCCCCCCTCCCACCACACTCACACTCACGCACACACACGCACACACACACACACACACACGCACGCGCGCGCACGCACGCACGCACGCACACACACACACACACACACACACACACACACACACAGAGAGAAAGGTGCTGTACTGTACAGTTCAGGGGGAGCTGTTGATATCTCCTAAATCAGACATGAAACACTTCCAGGTCAGGCAGGTCAAATCCTCTACAAACACTGCAGGAGGATCCCTGTCTATCTGTCCTGGCTCTATTTACTCAGCACTGATCTACAATAACAATTTCTGTCTCCATACTTGTCTGTAAAATATCTCTGTTTTTGGAAGATGAGTGAGAGACCTGAGAAGTGATAATAATCTCCCGGGGTCTCAGGCCAACAGATACATGTATGAATGGAGATGTTTTTCTTCCAGTACACGGGGATAGAGGGATGTTTTTCTTCCAGTACGCGGGATGGAGGGATGTTTTTCTTCCAGTACGCGGGGATGGAGGGATGTTTTTCTTCCAGTACGCGGGGATAGAGGGATGTTTTTCTTCCAGTACGCGGGGATAGAGGGATGTTTTTCTTCCAGTACGCGGGGATGGAGGGATGTTTTTCTTCCAGTACACGTGGATGGAGGGATGTTTTTCTTCCAGTACACGGGGATGGAGGGATGTTTTTCTTCCAGTACACGGAGATGGAGGGATGTTTTTCTTCCAGTACACGGGGATGGAGGGATGTTTTTCTTCCAGTACACGGGGATGGAGGGATGTTTTTCTTCCAGTACACGGGGATGGAGGGATGTTTTTCTTCCTGTACACGGGGATAGAGGGATGTTTTTCTTCCAGTACACAGGGATGGAGGGATGTTTTTCTTCCAGTACACAGGGATAGAGGGATGTTTTTCTTCCAGTACGCGGGGATAGAGGGATGTTTTTCTTCCAGTACACGGGGATGGAGGGATGTTTTTCTTCCAGTTCACGGGGATGGAGGGATGTTTTTCTTCCAGTACACGGGGGTGGAGGGATGTTTTTCTTCCAGTACGCGGGGATAGAGGGATGTTTTTCTTCCAGTACGCGGGATGGAGGGATCTTTTTCTTCCAGTACGCGGGGATAGAGGGATGTTTTTCTTCCAGTACGCGGGGATGGAGGGATGTTTTTCTTCCAGTACGCGGGGATAGAGGGATGTCTTTCTTCCAGTACACGGGGATAGAGGGATGTGTTTCTTCCAGTACACGGGGATAGAGGGATGTTTTTCTTCCAGTACGCGGGGATGGAGGGATGTTTTTCTTCCAGTACACGGGGATGGAGGGATGTTTTTCTTCCAGTACACGGGGATGGAGGGATGTTTTTCTTCCAGTACACGGGGATAGAGGGATGTTTTTCTTCCAGTACGCGGGGATAGAGGGATGTATTTCTTCCAGTACACGGGGATAGAGGGATGTTTTTCTTCCAGTACGCGGGGATAGAGGGATGTTTTTCTTCCAGTACGCGGGGATAGAGGGATGTATTTCTTCCAGTACGCGGGGATAGAGGGATGTTTTTCTTCCAGTACACGGGGATGGAGGGATGTTTTTCTTCCAGTACACGGGGATGGAGGGATGTTTTTCTTCCAGTACACGGGGATAGAGGGATGTTTTTCTTCCAGTACGCGGGGATAGAGGGATGTATTTCTTCCAGTACACGGGGATAGAGGGATGTTTTTCTTCCAGTACGCGGGGATAGAGGGATGTATTTCTTCCAGTACACGGGGATAGAGGGATGTTTTTCTTCCAGTACACGGGGATGGAGGGATGTTTTTCTTCCAGTACGCGGGGATAGAGGAATGTTTTTCTTCCAGTACGCGGGATGGAGGGATCTTTTTCTTCCAGTACGCGGGGATAGAGGGATGTTTTTCTTCCAGTACGCGGGGATGGAGGGATGTTTTTCTTCCAGTACGTGGGGATAGAGGGATGTCTTTCTTCCAGTACACGGGGATAGAGGGATGTTTTTCTTCCAGTACGCGGGGATGGAGGGATGTTTTTCTTCCAGTACACGGGGATGGAGGGATGTTTTTCTTCCTGTACACGGGGATGGAGGGATGTTTTTCTTCCAGTACACGGGGATAGAGGGATGTTTTTCTTCCAGTACGCGGGGATAGAGGGATGTATTTCTTCCAGTACACGGGGATAGATGGATGTTTTTCTTCCAGTACACGGGGATGGAGGGATGTTTTTCTTCCAGTTCACGGGGATGGAGGGATGTTTTTCTTCCAGTACACGGGATGGAGGGATGTTTTTCTTCCAGTACGCTGGGATAGAGGGATGTTTTTCTTCCAGTACGCGGGGATGGAGGGATCTTTTTCTTCCAGTACGCGGGGATAGAGGGATGTCTTTCTTCCAGTACACGGGGATAGAGGGATGTTTTTCTTCCAGTACACGGGGATAGAGGGATGTTTTTCTTCCAGTACGCGGGGATGGAGGGATGTTTTTCTTCCAGTACACGGGGATGGAGGGATGTTTTTCTTCCAGTACACAGGGATGGAGGGATGTTTTTCTTCCAGTAGACGGGGATAGAGGGTGAATGCAGGGTCAAATGGTGCTCAGTGGGGAAGCGGGCTGTCTTTGTGGAGGTCATTTCTCCAGCAGCGTCAGTGATACAGCTGTCAGACTCTTACAGTTTCCCTGGTCTAGATCACAGGCGGTCTTCCCCAAACCAGTGACACTACAGTAAATCACTGTGTATCCAGTCCCGTTATGAAGACTCACAATGACTGCACAGAACACTAACCATACCACACTCTTCCTGTACTACTAACTCATATTATATACCTTCCTTCGAGATACGGGTATGCACGCGCAGACACACACATAATCTGCCCTGCGTTCCCCCTCTACTTCCCCAACACTACACACACCTTCCTATCTCCTGTTTCCCAGGAACAGCTAGGGAATAAATCCCCTCCTTCTCTCCCTCCGTCTGCCCTAGCCACATCCAGGGGTCTGATGGTTGCTCCGGGCCTTCCACAGCTGTGCTCTCTGTGCTGTGGTTATGGGGGTGAGAGGGCTGGGGTGGGGTGGAAGAGGTAGTTAGGTGGGATGGAGGGGGTCGGCGGGATGGAGGGGGTCGGTGGGATGGAGGGTGGCGGGAGGGGGGTTGAGAGTTGGGATCTCAGGGCCAGGATTGTTAATTGGGAAGATTGTTTTAATAAGGCCCTCATTGTAGATGCTGAATGGTGGGTGGTGCTGGGCCCACACAGACAGACAGGCAGGCACTCGGGGGGACTCATGCTCACAAACAGCACCGGCAGCAGGGAGAGAGAGACAGGTAGACCGTGTGTGGACAACAGAGATGGATTAGGATGCGCTGCGGTAGTGTGTCTGTGTGTATGCCTGGGGGAGGAGTCTATGAGTAAAGGACTGTTAGACCAAGGTGTTCTATTACACTACAAGAAACCATACTGAATAAATACCTGTGTGTGTGTGTGTGTGTGCGTGTGTGTGTGTGTGTGTGTGTGTGTGTGTGTGTGTGTGTGTGTGTCAGACAGCTCCAGGTTGAGGCTGTACAGTGAGAGGTACAGCAAGGTTAGTGGGGTGCTGGGTTCTCTACTCCTCCATGGAGATAGTGGGCTAGAAGTCTACAATATCTGGGCTGGGTAGAAGTCTACAATATCTGGGCTAGGTAGAAGTCTACAATATCTGGGCTGGGTAGAGAGCTAGAGGTCTACAATATCTGGGCTGGGTAGAAGTCTACAATATATGGGTTGGGTAGAGAGCTAGAGGGCTAGAAGTCTGCAATATCTGGGCTGGGTAGAAGTCTACAATATCTGGGCTGGGTAGAGACCTAGAGGGCTAGAAGTCTACAATATCTGGGCTGGGTAGAGAGCTAGAGGGCTAGAAGTCTGCAATATCTGGGCTGGGTAGAAGTCTACAATATCTGGGCTGGATAGAAGTCTACAATGTATGGGCTGGGTAGAAGTCTACAATATATGGGCTGGGTAGAGAGCTAGAGGGCTAGAAGTCTACAATATATGGGCTGGGTATAAGTCTACAATATCTGGGCTGGGTAGAAGTCTACAATATCTGGGCTGGATAGAAGTCTACAATATCTGGGCTGGATAGAAGTCTACAATATCTGGGCTGGATAGAAGTCTACAATATATGGGCTGGGTAGAAGTCTACAATATCTGGGCTGGGTAGAAGTCTACAATATATGGGCTGGGTAGAGAGCTAGAGGGCTAGAAGTCTACAGTATCTGGGCTGGGTAGAAGTCTACAATATCTGGGCTGGGTAGAAGTCTACAATATCTGGGCTAGATAGAAGTCTACAATATATGGGCTGGGTAGAAGTCTACAATATATGGGCTGGGTAGAGAGCTAGAAGTCTACAATATATGGGCTGGGTAGAAGTCTACAATATATGGGCTGGGTAGAGAGCTAGAGGGCTAGAAGTCTACAATATCTGGGCTGGGTAGAAGTCTACAATATCTGGGCTGGGGAGAAGAGTCTAGAGGGCTAGAAGTCTACAATATCTGGGCTGGGTAGAAGTCTACAATATCTGGGCTGGGGAGAAGAGTCTAGAGGGCTAGAGTACTAGAGTATATATTGTTGGCATATCCATGTACAGCCAGGCCTCCAGCCACTGAAGACCTTTACTGTTGAACACTGGATTGGGTCCAACACAGTCAACATATTCTGTCATTATGTTTATCAGGAATGTCCTTGCCTTTTCTGGCAGCAGTTATGTGAAATTGTTATAGTAGTCCCGCCCCCCCAAAAGTGATGTAGTATTTACGTTTGACCTTAGAAGACACATTTACCCAGATTTACTGGTAAACTGAGGGTTTCAAGCTACCAAACTCCCCTGAGCGCCGTCAGGAGGAATGCTACTTGATCAAGTTGTGTAAACAGAGTATTGGATTCACCTCAGCCAATCCCTGATGAGGAAAGTGCCGTATACAAATGAATGAGAGCGGGTGGTAACCATAGTGCCTGATGGGGTGATTCCACAACATGTAACTAATGGTAACAGGTTCCCTTCCAGCTCCAAACTGCCTGTTAATCGCTTGCATATGCAGATATGTACTGTAGGAGCTGACTGTTCAGTAAATGGCCCGTAAACTGTTTCTCTTGTGTTTTTTCTATCATAAAATGGAAATGTGATAATCTGCTGCAGATGTTTGTTATGTAGTTTGTCTGGTGGCAGGTCTTCTTACTGTGATGCTGTTGCTGCTGACTAAATTCAATTATCTTTCAGGGGAGAGGGTTGTCATGGGGAGGGGGGTGCTCTAGGCTCCTGCCAGTACCCCGGCCCTCGAAAAACAAAACACTTTCTTTATTTTAGTCCAGCTACCACTCCCCAGCACTCCAATCAAACAGCCTCTGTTTATTGAACTAAAAGGTGCCAAGTCACTCAGTCACTCATATAAACCTGCCTCCCCGGCCCTCTGCCCTCGCTAAATCTCCCCATGTCCACCCAACCCAGCACAGTCTCTCACTGCCTCTCCCCATGTGTACCCAACCCAACACCATCTCTCCCTGTCTCTCCCCACATGCACCCAACCCAGCACAGTCTCTCCCTGCCTCTCCCCATGTCCACCCAACCCAACACCATCTCTCCCTGTCTCTCTCCATGTCCACCCAACCCAACACCATCTCTCCCTGCCTCTCTCCATGTCCACCCAACCCAACACCATCTCTCCCTGTCTCTCTCCATGTCCACCCAACCCAACACCGTCTCTCCCTGCCTGTCCCCATGTCCACCCAACCCAACACCATTTCTCCCTGCCTCTCCCCATGTGCACCCAACCCAACACCATCTCTCCCTGCCTCTCTCCATGTCCACCCAACCCAACACCATCTCTCCCTGCCTCTCTCCATGTCCACCCAACCCAACACCATCTCTCCCTGTCTCTCTCCATGTCCACCCAACCCAACACCATCTCTCCCTGTCTCTCTCCATGTCCACCCAACCCAACACCATCTCTCCCTGCCTCTCTCCATGTCCACCCAACCCAACACCATCTCTCCCTGTCTCTCTCCATGTCCACCCAACCCAACACCATCTCTCCCTGCCTCTCTCCATGTCCACCCAACCCAACACCATCTCTCCCTGTCTCTCCCCATGTCCACCCTACCCAACACCGTCCCTGCCTCTCTCCATGTCCACCCAACCCAACACCATCTCTCCCTGCCTCTCCCCATGTCCACCCAACCCAGCACAGTCTCTCACTGCCTCTCCCCATGTGTACCCAACCCAACACCATCTCTCCCTGTCTCTCCCCACATGCACCCAACCCAGCACAGTCTCTCCCTGCCTCTCCCCATGTCCACCCAACCCAACACCATCTCTCCCTGTCTCTCTCCATGTCCACCCAACCCAACACCATCTCTCCCTGCCTCTCTCCATGTCCACCCAACCCAACACCATCTCTCCCTGTCTCTCTCCATGTCCACCCAACCCAACACCGTCTCTCCCTGCCTGTCCCCATGTCCACCCAACCCAACACCATTTCTCCCTGCCTCTCCCCATGTGCACCCAACCCAACACCATCTCTCCCTGCCTCTCTCCATGTCCACCCAACCCAACACCATCTCTCCCTGCCTCTCTCCATGTCCACCCAACCCAACACCATCTCTCCCTGTCTCTCTCCATGTCCACCCAACCCAACACCATCTCTCCCTGTCTCTCTCCATGTCCACCCAACCCAACACCATCTCTCCCTGCCTCTCTCCATGTCCACCCAACCCAACACCATCTCTCCCTGTCTCTCTCCATGTCCACCCAACCCAACACCATCTCTCCCTGCCTCTCTCCATGTCCACCCAACCCAACACCATCTCTCCCTGTCTCTCCCCATGTCCACCCTACCCAACACCGTCCCTGCCTCTCTCCATGTCCACCCAACCCAACACCATCTCTCCCTGCCTCTCCCCATGTCCACCCAACCCAACAACATCTCTCCCTGCCTCTCTCCATGTCCACCCAACCCAACACCATCTCTCCCTGCCTCTCTCCATGTCCACCCAACCCAACACCATCTCTCCCTGTCTCTCTCCATGTCCACCCAACCCAACACCATCTCTCCCTGTCTCTCCCCATGTCCACCCAACCCAACACCATCTCTCCCTGTCTCTCTCCATGTCCACCCAACCCAACACCATCTCTCCCTGCCTCTCTCCATGTCCACCCAACCCAACACCATCTCTCCCTGCCTCTCTCCATGTCCACCCAACCCAACACCATCTCTCCCTGCCTCTCCCCATGTCCACCCAACCCAACACCATCTCTCCCTGCCTCTCTCCATGTCCACCCAACCCAACACCATCTCTCCCTGCCTCTCTCCATGTCCACCCAACCCAACACCATCTCTCCCTGTCTCTCTCCATGTCCACCCAACCCAACACCGTCTCTCCCTGCCTCTCTCCATGTCCACCCAACCCAACACCATCTCTCCCTGTCTCTCCCCATGTCCACCCAACCCAACACCGTCTCTCCCTGCCTCTCACCATGTCCACCCAACCCAACACCATCTCTCCCTGTCTCTCCCCATGTCCACCCAACCCAACACCATCTCTCCCTGCCTCTCCCCATGTCCACCCAACCCAACACCATCTCTCCCTGTCTCTCTCCATGTCCACCCAACCCAACACCATCTCTCCCTGTCTCTCCCCATGTCCACCCAACCCAACACCATCTCTCCCTGCCTCTCCCCATGTCCACCCAACCCAACACCATCTCTCCCTGCCTCTCCCCATGTCCACCCAACCCAACACCGTCTCTCCCTGTCTCTCTCCATGTCCACCCAACCCAACACCATCTCTCCCTGTCTCTCCCCATGTGCACCCAACCCAACACCATCTCTCCCTGTCTCTCCCCATGTCCACCCTACCCAACACCATCTCTCCCTGTCTCTCCCCATGTCCACCCAACCCAACACCATCTCTCCCTGCCTCTCCCCATGTCCACCCAACCCAACACCATCTCTCCCTGCCTCTCCCCATGTCCACCCAACCCAACACCATCTCTTCCTGCCTCTCCCCATGTCCACCCAACCCAACACCGTCTCTCCCTGCCTCTCCCCATGTCCACCCAACCCAACACCGTCTCTCCCTGCCTCTCCCCATGTCCACCCAACCCAACACCGTCTCTCCCTGCCTCTCCCCATGTCCACCCAACCCAACACCATCTCTCCCTGCCTCTCCCCATGTCCACCCAACCCAACACCATCTCTCCCTGCCTCTCCCCATGTCCACCCAACCCAACACCATCTCTCCCTGCCTCTCCCCATGTCCACCCAACCCAACACCATCTCTCCCTGTCTCTCTCCATGTCCACCCAACCCAACACCGTCTCTCCCTGCCTCTCTCCATGTCCACCCAACCCAACACCATCTCTCCCTGTCTCTCTCCATGTCCACCCAACCCAACACCATCTCTCCCTGTCTCTCTCCATGTCCACCCAACCCAACACCATCTCTCCCTGTCTCTCTCCATGTCCACCCAACCCAACACCGTCTCTCCCTGTCTCTCCCCATGTCCACCCAACCCAACACCATCTCTCCCTGTCTCTCCCCATGTCCACCCATCCCAACACCGTCTCTCTGTACCACCAGCCGGAAGAGAACACTTATGACCATTTAAACAAACACAGTCCCTCAATGGCCTCTCTGTCTGTCTGCAGGACCATGGGGCAGGGCTTCCTCTCTTTTGTGTGTGTGTGTGTGTGTGCGTGTGCGTGTGTGTGTGTGTGTGCGTGTGTGTGTGTTGCGCGTGTGTGTGTTCATGCGCGCGTGTGTGTGTGTGTGCGTGTGTGTGTGTATGTGTGTGTGTGTGTTCATGCGCATGTGTGTTCATGCGCATGTGTGTGTGTGCGTGTGTGTATGTGCTTGCGTTGTAATTATAAAGAAATGAGGTGGTCTGAGCCAGGTTTGCAGTCTGCCAGTCCCCCTCCTACCTGGACTCTCCCCAGCCACGCTGTTTGCCTGACTAGTGTGGAGATATCCTCTGTTGTGTGACAGAAAGGTCCGGGCAGCCATCGTCCATGCAGGGTACAAACCCTAGGCTTGGACTGGTACCGCTTTCACAACACATTCCAGGTGCCCATACCGCTCTCATAACCATCACCACACTCACAGCAGAGAGGGAATGATGCCAGCTTCACTCCTCTCCCTTCAGCAGCAGATGGCTTGACTGAGGATGTGTATATCTGCTAGCTAGCCCCACATGTGTAGCTCAACCTCTGGATTAGGATCAAAACAGACTGTCAAACTTTCACCCTCAAACTAATTACCAAATGTTGAAATGCTTAGACATAGATGGATGCTTGGAAAAAGATGACAGATGAGTTTGTCCATACAATACATTATTATATCAATATGGATATGGATATGCTTACGTCAATATGTATGCTTGTCAAAATATTGACGGTAACATAATATTTTGGGTCACATTTACCCATGGCTTGTTTATTTACAAAGAGATCTACACAGTTTATTGTCATGGCTTAGATTGTTTAACATAGTTCATTTGGAAATCCTGTCCCCTCTCTATGACATCACTTCTCAGTCTGCTCGCACAGTGGTTTTGGTAAATGCTAAGAGGGATCCTTGGGCTGACTGAACCCTTACCATAACCCTAACCCTAATATTAACACTTATCACCTTCAAACACACTGAGGTTATGTCTCATCTCAATGACCTCACAGTATTCAGAGTATACAGTACAGGAGGTTGGTGGCAGCTTCATTGGGGAGGACAGGCTCATGGAATAGGTGGAATGGTATCAAATACATCACACATATGGTTTCCAGGTGTTTGATGCCATTCCATTTGCTCCATTCTGGACATTATTATGAGCCGTCCTCCCCTCAGCAGCATCCTGTGGTCTACAGGTGCAGAGCCTAAAGGCTTGTTGATGCTCCATGTCTTCATCTGCTCACTGTGACATATTTACTGTCAGTCTGCGGGGGTCTTGTGGTAGACCACTCACGTGGGCCTTTGAAAGTCTGTAACCAATGCCACTCTGTGGACCAGTTTCATTCATGGACAATATAGTAAGGAAAAATGTTGCATAATCTCTTGGGAACCAATGTTGAAAGTTGAAACTTTATTAAACTTAAGACCACTTTAAGCAACCCACTCGCTCAACCATATGTAGTATCCATACATCATGGGTTCACTCCCCTCCCACTCTGCTGGAGATCTCTATTCTCTCTTCCTGTCTGTTTGTATCTATTCTACATAACCTCAGCATACTGCCCTGTTTATAACACCAGGACCCCTAGCCCTGTCCATCACACCAGGACCCCTAGCCCTGTCCATCACACCAGGACCCCTAGCCCTGTCCATCACACCAGGACCCCTAGCCCTGTCCATCACACCAGGACCCCTAGCCCTATCCATAACACCAGGACCCCTAGCCCTGTCCATCACACCAGGACCCCTAGCCCTATCCATAACACCAGGACCCCTAGCCCTGTCCATCACACCAGGACCCCTAGCCCTGTCCATCACACCAGGACCCCTAGCCCTGTCCATCACACCAGGACCCCTAGCCCTGTCCATCACACCAGGACCCCTAGCCCTGTCCATCACACCAGGACCCCTAGCCCTGTCCATCACACCAGGACCCCTAGCCCTATCCATAACACCAGGACCCCTAGCCCTGTCTATCACACCAGGACCCCTAGCCCTGTCCATCACACCAGGATCCCTAGCCCTGTCCATCACACCAGGACCCCTAGCCCTGTCCATCACACCAGGACCCCTAGCCCTGTCTATAACACCAGGACCCCTAGCCCTGTCTATAACACCAGGACCCCTAGCCCTGTCCATAACATCAGGACCCCTAGCCCTGTCTATAACACCAGGACCTGTCTATAACACCAGGACCCCTAGCCATGTCTATAACGCCAGGACCCTAGCCCTGTCCATAACACCACGACCCCTAGCCCTGTCTGTAACACCAGGACCCCTAGCCCTGTCCATAATGCCAGGACCCCTATCCCTGTCCATAACACCAGGACCCCTAGCCCTGTCTATAACACCAGGACCCTAGCCCTGTCCATAACACCAGGACCCCTAGCCCTGTCTATAACACCAGGACCCCTAGCCCTGTCCATAACACCAGGACCCCTAGCCCTGTCTATAACACCAGGGCCCCTAGCCCTGTCTATAACACCAGGACCTCTAGCCCTGTCTATAACACCAGGACCTCTAGCCCTGTCTATAACACCAGGACCCCTAGCCCTTACTGATCTACTGGTCATGCTCCCTGGGACCTGAGCACTGTGTATAGGGTGTCTGTGAGGAGGGAGAGAGGAGAGAGGGCATGAGCTCACAGCACAGGAATGAGAGAAATAGAGAGAGAAAGAAGAAGCTGCCATGTCCAATCTCATCTCTCTGGTGGTGGGGTCAGTAGGGAAGGAGGGAGAGGGATGGAGGGAGGAAAGGAGGGAGATAGAAGGAGGATAAGACAGCCGTGGGGCTGTGAGAGGGGTTTAACACACACTTACACTCACACTGATCCGTACTGCCCCAACCAGCCTGGGGTTTGGGGGAGCAGGGCTTAACACGCCATGGGTGGGGGCCTATCTTTGATGTGAACTGTTGGGAGAATGGGAGCTGGGGGCAAGGAAATGACATCAGCAGCTGAGGGGCGAGAGAGACGGATACATATATAGATAAATGCAGAGTGAAAGAGCAGGAGGTGTGGGACCCATAGGGCAGTGCTGGAGGGAAGATGGAGAGTTTCTATATGGGAGCTCTCACTACGTATCACAGCCTAGCAAGAGAATAGCCTAGCAGAGAATAGCCTAGCAGAAAACAGCTTAGCAGAAAACAGCCTAGCAGAAAACAGCCTAGCAGAGAATAGCCTAGCAGAGAACAGCTTAGCAGAAAACAGCCTAGCAGAAAACAGCCTAGCAGAGAACAGTCTAGCAGAGAATAGCCTAGCAGAAAACAGACTACCAGAGAACAGTCTAGCAGAAAACAGCCTAGCAGAAAACAGCCTAGCAAAAAACAGCCTAGCAGGAAACAGCCTAGCAGAGAACAGCCTAGCAGAGAACAGCCTAGCAGAGAACAGCCTAGCATAGAACAGCCTAGCAGAGAACAGCCTAGCAGAAAACAGCCTAGCAGAAAACAGCCTAGCAGAAAACAGCCTAGCAGAGAACAGCCTAGCAGAGAACAGCCTAGCAGAGAACAGTCTAGCAGAGAACAGTCTAGCATAGAACAGCCAAGCAGAGAACAGCCTAGCAGAGAACAGCCAAGCAGAGAACAGTCTAGCATAGAACAGCCAAGCAGAGTACAGCCTAGCAGGAAACAGCCTAGCAGAAAACAGCCTAGCATAGAACAGCCAAGCAGAGAACGGTCTAGCATAGAACAGCCAAGCAGAGAACAACCTAGCAGAGAACAGCCAAGCAGAGAACAGCCTCGCAGAGAACAACCTCGCAGGGAACAGCCTAGTAGAGAACAGCCTAGCAGAGAACAGCCTCGCAGAGTACAGCCTAGCAGAGAACAGCCTAGCAGAGAACAGCCTAGCAGAGAACAGCCAAGCAGAGAACAGCCAAGCAAAGAACAGCCTAGCAGGAAACAGAATGAGCTCAATAAGACTTAGTTAGTTATTTTTGTCTTTATTTTGAGAGAGAGAGAGAGAAAGAGAAGGACGGAAAAAGATAGAGAGAGATGTTTGCCTACTGTGTCCACATGAGGCCAAAAGTATCCCAGTCTTAAGTAACAGCATGCACATCTGGGAGCGATTACTCATTTAATATTTTCTCATTGTTTGCTGTGGAGTCTCTCACTCCTCTCCTCCTCTCTCCGTTGCTCCACCTCTAATCCCTCTGTTATTTATGGGCTGCCATGTTTGGAGAGCGACGTATAGCCGTGCCTTGTGGCTCCTCGCCTTCCCCAAATCAAGACCATTTGTTAACTTTAACAGGAGCAATACTATCCTTGTGAAGACAAGAGGAGAAGAGGGGGGACCAGCACTGTACAACACATCCACTTCCCTTCCAGGACATGCAACAAAACACTTCTGTCCTCCTCCCCTTCCTCCTCCCCTCTCCAGTTGCTCTCGGACACTTTTCCTTTTTCTGTCTTTCTTCTTCTGTGGTTAGTCATGTTCACTCTGACTATTGATTCTTCTTCTGTGGTTAGTCATGTTCACTTTGACTATTGTTTCTTCTTCTGGGGTTAGTCATGTTCACTCTGACTATTGTTTCTTCTTCTGTGGTTAGTCATGTTCACTCTGACTATTGTTTCTTCTTCTGTGGTTAGTCATGTTCACTCTGACTATTGTTTCTTCTTCTGTGTTTAGTCATGTTCACTCTGACTATTGTTTCTTCTTCTGGGGTTAGTCATGTTCACTCTGACTATTGTTTCTTCTTCTGTGGTTAGTCATGTTCACTCTGACTATTGTTTCTTCTTCTGTGTTTAGTCATGTTCACTCTGACTATTGTTTCTTCTTCTGGGGTTAGTCATGTTCACTCTGACTATTGTTTTGAGGAAATGCTGCAAACCAAAGGCAGATCAATCCAGCTTCCTGTGTTTCTTCCAGGTTTGTTTTTGTATGCTTTTGGACAAATCTTCAGTTCCCCAATGGGTATTTTTTTAATACTGGTGAAGATTTGTGGGGGGGAGATTACTGTAATCCCTTTAATTTCCTCTGAACAAAGCTCATTTGATCATCCCGTTCAGGCTTGTGTGCCGCATTAAGTCTTCATTTTCATTAATGTCGAAAGCGCACTGCAATCTCATTTTAATTTGACATTTCAGCATCTGGTTTCAATTTCCCAGGGGGGGGGAGTATGGGGGGGGGGGGATAGAGAGGGCTAGTGGTTGAACAGGAGAACCCATGGGTTTGAGGAGCAGAGAGGGCTAGTGGTTGAATAGTAGAACCCATGGGTTTGAGGAGCAGAGAGGGCTAGTGGTTGAATAGTAGAACCCATGGGTTTGAGGAGCAGAGAGGGCTAGTGGTTGAATAGGAGAACCCATGGGTTTGAGGAGCAGAGAGGGCTAGTGGTTGAACAGGAGAACCCATGGGTTTGAGGAGCAGAGAGGGCTAGTGGTTGAACAGGAGAACCCATGGGTTTGGGGAGCAGAGAGGGCTAGTGGTTGAATAGGAGAACCCATGGGTTTGAGGAGCAGAGAGGGCTAGTGGTTGAACAGGAGAACCCATGGGTTTGAGGAGCAGAGAGGGCTAGTGGTTGAACAGGAGAACCCATGGGTTTGAGGAGCAGAGAGGGCTAGTGGTTGAACAGGAGAACCCATGGGTTTGGGGAGCAGAGAGGGCTAGTGGTTGAATAGGAGAACCCATGGGTTTGAGGAGCAGAGAGGGCTAGTGGTTGAATAGGAGAACCCATGGGTTTGAGGAGCAGAGAGGGCTAGTGGTTGAATAGGAGAACCCATGGGTTTGAGGAGCAGAGAGGGCTAGTGGTTGAACAGGAGAACCCATGGGTTTGAGGAGCAGAGAGGGCTAGTGGTTGAACAGGAGAACCCATGGGTTTGGGGAGCAGAGAGGGCTAGTGGTTGAATAGGAGAACCCATGGGTTTGAGGAGCAGAGAGGGCTAGTGGTTGAATAGGAGAACCCATGGGTTTGAGGAGCAGAGAGGGCTAGTGGTTGAACAGGAGAACCCATGGGTTTGAGGAGCAGAGAGGGCTAGTGGTTGAATAGGAGAACCCATGGGTTTGAGGAGCAGAGAGGGCTAGTGGTTGAATAGGAGAACCCATGGGTTTGAGGAGCAGAGAGGGCTAGTGGTTGAACAGGAGAACCCATGGGTTTGAGGAGCAGAGAGGGCTAGTGGTTGAATAGGAGAACCCATGGGTTTGAGGAGCAGAGAGGGCTAGTGGTTGAACAGGAGAACCCATGGGTTTGAGGAGCAGAGAGGGCTAGTGGTTGAACAGGAGAACCCATGGGTTTGGGGAGCAGAGAGGGCTAGTGGTTGAATAGGAGAACCCATGGGTTTGAGGAGCAGAGAGGGCTAGTGGTTGAATAGGAGAACCCATGGGTTTGAGGAGCAGAGAGGGCTAGTGGTTGAATAGGAGAACCCATGGGTTTGAGGAGCAGAGAGGGCTAGTGGTTGAATAGGAGAACCCATGGGTTTGAGGAGCAGAGAGGGCTAGTGGTTGAATAGGAGAACCCATGGGTTTGTGGAGCAGAGAGGGCTAGTGGTTGAACAGGAGAACCCATGGGTTTGAGGAGCAGAGAGGGCTAGTGGTTGAACAGGAGAACCCATGGGTTTGAGGAGCAGAGAGGGCTAGTGGTTGAATAGGAGAACCCATGGGTTTGAGGAGCAGAGAGGGCTAGTGGTTGAACAGGAGAACCCATGGGTTTGAGGAGCAGAGAGGGCAGGTGTTTGAATAGGAGAACCCATGGGTTTGAGGAGCAGAGAGGGCTAGTGGTTGAATAGGAGAACCCATGGGTTTGAGGAGCAGAGAGGGCTAGTGGTTGAACAGGAGAACCCATGGGTTTGAGGAGCAGAGATGGCAGGTGGTTGAATAGGAGAACCCATGGGTTTGGGGAGCAGAGAGGGCTAGTTGAAAACCTTCTCTTAGGGAGTCTCCACTATAAGAGATGATCATAGTTATTTGAGGTAGCCTGTACTCATCCCTAGTGTGCTACTGTGGACCTGGGCAGTGATTGGTCAGGTCTGTACAGTTACGTTAGAGACAGATCCAGACCCAGGCAGAGCCTTAAATACGTTTCCCACTGGAGAGCCAGGCAGAGCCTTAAAGACGTTTCCCACTGGAGAGCCAGGCTGAGCCTTAAAGATGTTTCCCACTGCAGAGCCAGGCAGAGCCTTAAAGACGTTTCCCACTGCAGAGCCAGGCAGAGCCTTAAAGACGTTTCCCACTGCAGAGCCAGGCAGAGCCTTAAAGACGTTTCCCACTGCAGAGCCAGGCAGAGCCTTGAAGATGTTTCCCACTGGAGAGCCAGGCAGAGCCTTAAAGACGTTTCCCACTGCAGAGCCAGGCAGAGCCTTAAAGACGTTTCCCACTGGAGAGCCAGGCAGAGCCTTGAAGATGTTTCCCACTGCAGAGCCAGGCAGAGCCTTAAAGACGTTTCCCACTGGAGAGCCAGGCAGAGCCTTAAAGACGTTTCCCACTGGAGAGCCAGGCTGAGCCTTAAAGATGTTTCCCACTGCAGAGCCAGGCAGAGCCTTAAAGACGTTTCCCACTGCAGAGCCAGGCAGAGCCTTAAAGACGTTTTCCACTGCAGAGCCAGGCAGAGCCTTAAAGACGTTTCCCACTGCAGAGCCAGGCAGAGCCTTGAAGATGTTTCCCACTGGAGAGCCAGGCAGAGCCTTAAAGACGTTTCCCACTGCAGAGCCAGGCAGAGCCTTAAAGACGTTTCCCACTGGAGAGCCAGGCAGAGCCTTGAAGATGTTTCCCACTGCAGAGCCAGGCAGAGCCTTAAAGACGTTTCCCACTGCAGAGCCAGGCAGATCCTTGAAGATGTTTCCCACTGGAGAGCCAGGCAGAGCCTTAAAGACGTTTCCCACTGCAGAGCCAGGCAGAGCCTTAAAGACGTTTCCCACTGGAGAGCCAGGCAGAGCCTTAAAGACGTTTCCCACTGCAGAGCCAGGCAGAGCCTTAAAGACGTTTCCCACTGGAGAGCCAGGCAGAGCCTTGAAGATGTTTCCCACTGCAGAGCCAGGCAGAGCCTTGAAGACGTTTCCCACTGGAGAGCCAGGCAGAGCCTTGAAGATGTTTCCCACTGCAGAGCCAGGCAGAGCCTTAAAGACGTTTCCCACTGCAGAGCCAGGCAGAGCCTTGAAGATGTTTCCCACTGGAGAGCCAGGCTGAGCCTTGAAGATGTTTCCCACTGCAGAGCCAGGCAGAGCCTTGAAGATGTTTCCCACTGGAGAGCCAGGCTGAGCCTTGAAGATGTTTCCCACTGGAGAGCCAGGCTGAGCCTTAAAGACGTTTCCCACTGCAGAGCCAGGCAGAGCCTTGAAGATGTTTCCAACTGGAGAGCCAGGCAGAGCCTTAAAGACGTTTCCCACTGCAGAGCCAGGCTGAGCCTTAAAGACGTTTCCCACTGCAGAGCCAGGCTGAGCCTTGAAGATGTTTCCAACTGGAGAGCCAGGCTGAGCCTTGAAGATGTTTCCCACTGGAGAGCCAGGCAGAGCCTTGAAGATGTTTCCCACTGGAGAGCCAGGCAGAGCCTTGAAGATGTTTCCCACTGGAGAGCCAGGCAGAGCCTTGAAGATGTTTCCCACTGGAGAGCCAGGCAGAGCCTTGAAGATGTTTCCCACTGGAGAGCCAGGCTGAGCCTTGAAGATGTTTCCCACTGGAGAGCCAGGCTGAGCCTTGAAGATGTTTCCCACTGGAGAGCCAGGCAGAGCCTTGAAGATGTTTCCCACTGGAGAGCCAGGCAGAGCCTTGAAGATGTTTCCCACTGGAGAGCCAGGCAGAGCCTTGAATATGTTTCCCACTGGAGAGCCAGGCAGAGCCTTGAAGATGTTTCCCACTGGAGAGCCAGGCAGAGCCTTGAAGATGTTTCCCACTGGAGAGCCAGGCAGAGCCTTGAAGATGTTTCCCACTGGAGAGCCAGGCTGAGCCTTGAAGATGTTTCCCACTGGAGAGCCAGGCTGAGCCTTGAAGATGTTTCCCACTGGAGAGCCAGGCAGAGCCTTGAAGATGTTTCCCACTGGAGAGCCAGGCAGAGCCTTGAAGATGTTTCCCACTGGAGAGCCAGGCAGAGCCTTGAAGATGTTTCCCACTGGAGAGCCAGGCTGAGCCTTGAAGATGTTTCCCACTGGAGAGCCAGGCAGAGCCTTGAAGATGTTTCCCACTGGAGAGCCAGGCTGAGCCTTGAAGATGTGTCCCACTGGAGAGCCAGGCTGAGCCTTGAAGATGTATCCCACTGGAGAGCCAGGCTGAGCCTTGAAGATGTGTCCCACTGGAGAGCCAGGCTGAGCCTTGAAGATGTGTCCCACTGCACCACCAAACAGAAGCCTTGCAGCGTCATACCAATGGCTGCACTTCAGCATCCTACCAATGCCTGCTCTCTCCTCAGCCAGCTGTCTGTCAAAACGATAGGGAGGAGCCCTGATAAGATGAGAGTTTTCTCTTTAATCAGCAACGCAGCAATGCATCTAATTGAACTTTTATTTCACTAGGCATTTATTTAACTATTGATACACCATTCTTAAAAGGTAAAGATAGTAGATTGATTATCACACACTATTTATGTGGCATATCAGGAAGCTGATTAACCAGCATGATCATTACACAATAAAAAGCTAATTCTACAATGTGCAGTTTTGTCACACAACACAATACCACAGATGTCTCAAGTTTTGAGGGACTGTGCAATTGACATACTGACTGCAGGAATGTTCAACCGAGTTGTTGCCAGATAGTTGAATGTTAATTTCTCCACCATAAGCCACCACCAACTTCATTTTAGAGGATGTGCTGAGGAGTATGTCTGTCTGTAACAAAGTCATTTTGTGTGAAAAAACGAATTATTATTGGCTGGGCCCCTGCCTAATCATGAGAAATCCATAGATTATGGCCTAATGAATTTATTTCAGTTGACTGATTTCCTTCTATGAACTGTACAATCTATGACATATATATTTTTGTTCGGTATAGATAGTTTATAACTATAGAGAATATCTTCCAAGGCCTTTAGAAAGACACTGTCTGACTGACAGTCATTCTGTTGCCTCCCATCATCACATCAGCAGCACAGTTAGTAAAGCCAGGAAGGACAAAGATGTGTCTTCATGCTGGAACCTGTGTGACCCACATATTAAGACAGGCAAGGCACATACAAATACACACCCATTCACACTGTGCTTGGTCTTCCTGTTAAGGGCCCAGGAAACATTATCTGGTAGGGGACAGCTGAAGGTTCACGGGAGGGAGGGAGGGAGGGAGGGAGGGAGGGAGGGAGAATGGTAGTGGAGGCTCATTATCCAAAAAACATGCAGGACAGCACACAGCAGGGCCCTCCATCCTGTCCTCCCTCACATAGAGACCAGGAGACCAGAGGCAGCCTCTCTTGGCAAGGCTATGGATCTGACTGTGATTCTGGTGAAGAGTTAGAGGTTCGCTCCAGTCCCTCATCCATCATTCTCTCTCTTTCTTTCTTTATTTCCACTTCTCCAATTCTCTCTCTCGTAAGATGATGTTTCTCCCCATGCAGGTGGCCAGGGTTGCCTGCTGCACTGTGATGTGTGGTAGTCAGCTGTGCTTGTGGAGGAAAGGTGTCAGGGGGAGGACAGAGAGCCAAGCGGGGGACTGAGGGATGTAGAGGAGGAGTGGAGTTCATTGGGTTGTGCTGCTGTAAACACTAGAGGATGCCAGCTCTCACCAGCCTTCCTCTATCCTTCTCTCCCTCTCTCTCTCCATCTCTATCCATCCCCAGGGATAATCCAGTTCTAAGTTTCTATATTCTCCTTTCCTCTAGTGTTCTCTAGTGTCCTCTCCTCTAGTGTTCTCTAGTGTCCTCTCTTCTAGTGTTCTCTTGTCTCCTCTCCTCGAGTGTTCTCCTGTCTCCTCTCCTCTAGTGTTCTCTAGTGTCCTCTCCTCTAGTGTTATCTTGTCTCCTCTCCTCTAGTGTTCTCTTGTCTCCTCTCCTTTTGTGTTCTCTTGTCTCCTCTCTTCTAGTGTTCTCTTGTCTCCTCTCCTCCAGTGTTCTCTTGTCTCCTCTCCTCCAGTGTTCTCCAGTCTCCTCTCCTCTAGTGTTTTCTAGTGTCCTCTTCTCCAGTGTTCTCTAGTGTCCTCTACTGTCTTGTTCTCTAGTGTCCTCTCCTCCAGTGTTCTCTAGTGTCCTCTACTGCAGTGTTCTCTAGTTTCCTCTCCTCTAGTCTTGTCTAGTGTCCTCTCCTCTAGTGTTCTCTAGTCTCCTCTCCTCTAGTGTTCTATAGTCTCCTCTCCTCTAGTGTTCTCTAGTGTCCTCTACTGCAGTGTTCTCTAGTCTCCTCTCCTCTAGTGTTCTCTAGTCTCCTCTCCTCCAGTGTTCTCTAGTCTCCTCTCCTCTAGTGTTCTATAGTCTCCTCTCCTCCAGTGTTCTCTAGTCTCCTCTCCTCTAGTGTTCTCCTCCAGTGTTCTCTAGTCTCCTCTCCTCCAGGGTTCTCTAGTCTCCTCTCCTCTAGTGTTCTCTAGTGTCCTCCTCCAGTGTTCTCTAGTGTTCTCTAGTCTCCACTCCTCCAGTGTTCTCTAGTGTCCTCTCCTCCAGTTTTTTCTAGTGTCCTCTCCTCCAGTGTTCTCTAGTCTCCTCTCCTCCAGTGTTCTCTAGTGTTCTCTAGTCTCCTCTCCTCTAGTGTTCTTTAGTCTCATCTCCTCCACTGTTTTCTAGTCTCCTGTCCTCTCCTCTCCTCTAGTCTCCTCTCCTCTAGTGTTTTCTAGTCTCCTCTCCTCTAGTCTCCTCTAGTCTCCTTTCCTCCAGTGTTCGCTAGTCTCCTCTCCTCTAGTCTCGTCTCCTCTAGTGTTTTCTAGTCTCCTCTCCTCTAGTCTCCTTTCCTCCAGTGTTCTCTAGTCTCCTCTCCTCTAGTGTTCTCTAGTTGAGAAGAGTGTCTCTCTGTATGTAGCCTTGCTATTGTTTGGAATGTGAATAGCTATCTTTCAGTGGGAGGACATTGCAGCACTTTTCAAGGCTTTGACTCACACAACATCTCTGATCAGGATATTTCGATCCGGCTGGCCTTGCCTGTACAGATGGAGCCAGTGTTCTAGTGAAGCTGATGTTTATGTTTATATCCTCCTCTTTCTCAGCGGCACGACCCTGTCTGTTTTGACCTGCGCTCATGAGCACATTCACAACTCAGCTGGAGGGTTGTTAGGCTTTGTGGAGGAGTAGGACTATTTTGCCTAATTAGAAATAAATAAATACTTTACATCACTTTTGCACACCTGCGTTTCCATGGAGGATGTCATGTTGTTATAACAATGCTTCTGCCTAGCAACAAGAGATAAGAAAAACACAAATCCCATTGCTTTAGAGTCAGGAAAACCACATATGGAGACCTGCATTGTGATGGGGGTCATACAGTGTTCTGCTGCTCATACAGTGTTCTGCTGCTGTACGTGACAAGGTGTTGGGTCTGATTAGCTAGAGAAGCCTGGAGAAACCATTACTTCCTATAGATCTCCCTCTTAAAGCCATTTCCTACAGGGGGATTGGGTTCCCCTCCACTCTGCCGTACATAAACCCACTCCCTCATGCTGGGAAGTTACAAGAGGCAGGCAGAGAGAGAGGGGTATCTCAGCTTGGTGCAGCGATGGCCAATTAAGTGCTTAAAGAATTTTGTTGGCTTTCAGGAGGTTGGGGATTCCTGGTGTGAGCCTGTCTTTGATCTGTGTGGGGCGGAGGGAGGTGTAGGAGGTGACTAGAAGCATGTTTAGAGGGAGTTGCATCCACACTCTCTGCACACGTCTCGTGTGGATGCACGCTATCACCCTTGGTATAGAGCACATTGTCAACAAGGCCTTGTGGGTAGGTGTATGACACACATGCTGTGGCCAGTGGTCCAGCCAATCGTGGTATGACAATCCCTGGTTATTTATAGTCTACTCTGATAGAAGTGGTCACTGCGGCCATGTCCACGTTGTGACAGATCGGTGACAGTCCGCAATTATTATTATTATTATTTAATTTTTTTAATTTTACCTTTATTTAACCAGGCAAGTCAGTTAAGAAAAAAGTCTTATTTTCAATGACGGCCTAGGAACAGTGGGTTAACTGCCTGTCCAGGGGCAGAACGACAGATTTGTACCTTGTCAGCTCGGGGGTTTGAACTTGCAATCTTCCGGTTACTAGTCCAACGCTCTAACCACTAGGCTACCCTGCCTATGAGTTGGGCGGTGGAGGAGGTGCACCATGGTGACTAGGAGCAGGTTGAGACAATGAGATGGTGGAGAGGAGCAGGTCATATTCCACACACACATTCACATGTGTGCATACACATGCTCACACACAGACAAACACACATACACACACACAAACCTTCACATGTGTGGATACACATGCTCGCACACAGACAAACACACATACACACACACACACACCTTCACATGAGTAGAGACACGTACACACACATGCATGGCTCGCATGCATAAACACTCATAAACACTGTCACACATAGACACACATTGTGTCGACCTTGCATACTTGAGGCTGACTAGGATTTCAGCCTTTAGTTTATGAGAACATATGTTTTGTGTGTGTACAGACAGATACACCCGAGCTGGGAAAGTGATTACTGGCACGCCGTCTATAGATGGAGGGTTGTTGGTTTTTCATTACCTTCTGTCCTCTCGTAAATCTCTCCAGTTTATCTGCAAAACTACCGCTGGGGAGGCAGAGAGGAATTAGCTAGGCTCTGACCCTCTGATAGCCATCCACAACCATCCTGCCTCTCAGCTTTTACAATACTGCTGTGACATACTTTTCCAAATTGTTACTGGACTGAGTTACTGGGGTATACATTTCATAGAGTCCTTAGTGCACTACTTTTCATGAGAACTCTAGTCAAAAGTAGTGCACTTTGTAGAGTATAGTATGTGGTTTGTGTTCTCTTCATTTAGTCTAGATAAAGAACACTGTCTCTAATGTCCGTAGTGTTTATATGATGCTGCGGTACTATGATGTTGTAGTCAGGCTGAATGAGATCATTTGTTCCCGTAAAACGCCATTTCCCTCTGTCACATTAGTTCGGCCCTGTTGTCCTTATCTATTAGACAGACGGCTTCTATACCCCCATACTAATGGGCCTTTTATCTGGGAAAATGCGTCTCTGACTGTTTATAAGAGTGGGTTTGATTCCAGCGATGGGAGTGATATATTTTTACATTACAGAAAATGGGAATACCTGTTGACGAGTTGTAATGCAACTACACGATACATAAGCCACTGTCAGGGTTATAGGTATAAACAGGAAGTGAAAGCGATATGTGATGAAGGGGCGATGAGGAGGGGATGATGTGTGTGTTCGGAGGCATGTCTTATACCCCTTGTCCTTAGGCTGACACAGAGAGACAGTGTGATGTGATAAAGAGGGGAGATGGTTGGTCAAAGCCGTTCTGATGTGTGGATGCATAATATCACCCTTGGTATAGAGCACATTGTCAACAAGGCCTTGTGGGTAGGTGTATGACGCACATGCTGTGGCCAGTGATCCAGCCAATCGTGGTATGACAATCCCTGGTTATTTATAGTCTACTCTGATAGAAGTGGTCACTGCGGCCTTGTCCACGTTGTGACGGATCGGTGACAGTCCCCAATTATAGGCTATGGTAACACTGTGGCGGTTTCCTCTTGTCATTATGTTGTTGCTGTAGATCAGTGTTGTGGTCTGTAGATGACACAATGCATCTCATATCTACGTTCCTGTCTAACTGGAGTGACTGGTTTTGGTGTTAACGCTGATCTCTGCCAGTGCCGACCTCACGTTAACCCTTTCTCTTCCTCTCTTTCTGCAGTACTACGTGATGACTTCAGACAGAACCCTGCTGATATAATGGTGGCAGCGGGCGAGCCTGCAGTCCTAGAGTGTATGCCCCCTCGCGGGCATCCTGAACCTAGCATATCCTGGAAGAAGGACGGTGCCAACATTGATGACAGAGATGAACGAATCACTGTGAGTGGAACTGGTTATATGCGTGTATATGTGTGTGTTTTGCATGTGTGAGTGAGATTGTGCAGTTCTGTTCATCAAAGTATTTGATACTATATCAATGTTTGTTTAAACCTGACATAGATTGATTTGGCCCCTGTTGTTTCACCAATAGCGATGTATAACTCCAAATGAGCAAACTGCAGTTGTTGTAACATTTAATGTGAAAGACCCAGAATTAGTCTTGGTTCATTAGTCAAGAGGCAGACCATTGATTAGTATCCTGCTGAGTAACAGCAGCCAGTAGAACAAACACTCACTACTATGATGAAATTAAAAAGTTTGTGAAAAAGAGGAAAGTTGGTCTCTGCAGCACAGAGGGAGTGGGAACGTTACCTCTATATCTGATTTATACAGCATTCGAGGCCAGCCACCAATTAGTGTGTTTTATTTCAGAGTGTAGTGAAGGGATCAGCAGTATCAATCACCCCCATGCTGCTGCTGAGTAGAGCAGTAGAGAGCTGACCTTGGTGGGTCCACTGCCTCCACCATATACCTGCACTTTCCCTATAGGTAGTTACAGTATGTGCTGGAGAAAGTGATTGTGTGTTTGATATGTAGGGTGGATGGAGCTTCAGTCACTTTATTTGTATTTTTTATTTCACCTTTATTTAAGCAGGTAGTCAAGGTGAGAACAAGTTCTCATTCACAACTGCGACCTGGCCAAGATAAAGCAAAGCAGTGCGACAAAAACAACATCACAGAGTTACACATGGGATAAACAAACGTACAATTAATAACACAATAGAAAAATCTATATACAGTGTGTGCAAATGTAATCGGTATTCAAAAAATAGGCCATAGTGGCAAAATATTAACAATAAAACACGGGAGTGATAGATGTGCAGATGATGATGTGCAAGTAGAGATACTGGGGGAATAATAGAGCAAAAACTTAAAATCACAATATGGGGATGAGGTAGTTGGGTGGGCTATTGACAGATGGGCTGTGTACAGGCACAGTGATTGGTAAGCTGCTCTGACAGCTGATGCTTAAAGTTAGTGAGGGAGATATATATCTCCAGCTTGAGTTATTTTTGTAATTCATTCCAGTCATTGGCAGCAGAGAACTGTAAGGAAAGGCGGCCAAAGAGGTGTTGGCTTTGGGGATGACCAGTGAAATATACCTCCTGGAGCACGTGCTACGGGTGAGCGTTGCTATGGTGACCAGTGAGCTGAGTAGAGTGTTGGAGGCTATTTTGTAAATGACATCACTGACTTAGAATATGTGGACAACTACAAATACATAGGTGTCTGGCTAGACTGTAAACTCTCCTTCCAGACTCACATTAAGCATCTCCAATCCAAATTAAATCTAGAATCGGCTTCCTATTTCGCAACAAAGCATCCTTCACTCATGCTACCAAACATACCCTCGTAAAACTGACTATCCGACCGATCCTTTACTTCAGTGATGTAATTTACAAAATAGCCTCCAACAGTCTACTCAGCAAACTGGATGCCATCCGTTTTGTCACCAAAGCCCCATATAATACCCACCACTGCGACCTGTATGCTCTTATTGGCTGGCCCTTGCTTCATATTCGTCGCCAAACCCACTGGCTCCAGGTCGTCTATAAGTCTTTGCTAGGCAAAGCCCCACCTTATCTCAGCTCACTGGTCACCATAGCATCACCCACCCATAGCACACGCTCCAGAAGGTATATCTCACTGGTCACCTCCAAAGCCAATTCCTCCTTCGGCAGCCTCTCCTTCCAGTTCTCTGCTGCCAATGACTGGAACGAACTGCAAAAATCACTGAAGCTGGAGACTCATATCTCCCTCACTAGCTGTAAGCACCATCTGTCAGAGCAGCTCACAGATCACTGCACCTGTACATAGCCCATCTCTAAGTAGCCCACCCAACTACCTCATCCCCATATTTTGTATTATTGACTGCATGTTTTTTTATCCCATGTGTAACTATGTGTTGTTGTCTGTGTTGCACTGCTTTGCTTTATCTTGGCCAGGTCGCAGTTGTAAATGAGAAGTTGTTCTCAACTAGCCTAGCTGGTTAAATGAAGATGAAATAAAACCTTCTTTTTTTTTACACGGGACAAGACAAATACATGTCCGACTGCTACGCCATCTTGGTTTGATAGGGATGGACAGATTAGAGGATAGTTAAAGCATAGGTCTGTGTTGGTTATGATCAGATGTTGACTCATGTTTAACTAGCTCTTCAGTTTCTACCATCTGCCAACAATATCACATTGAACATTTGGCCAGTAGGCTGATGATTTACCAGGCCCTGAAGGGATCAGTAAGGATGATTAACCAGGCCCTGAAGGGATCAGTAAGGATGATTAACCAGGCCCTGAAGGGATCAGTAAGGATGATTAACCAGGCCCTGAAGGGATCAGTACGGATGATTAACCAGGCCCTGAAGGGATCAGTACGGATGATTAACCAGGCCCTGAAGGGATCAGTAAGGATGATTAACCAGGCCCTGAAGGGATCAGTAAGGATGATTAACCAGGCCCTGAAGGGATCAGTACGGATGATTAACCAGGCCCTGAAGGGATCAGTACGGATGATTAACCAGGCCCTGAAGAGATCAGTAAGGATGATTAGCCAGACCCTGAAGGGATCAGTAAGGATGATTAGCCAGGCTAAGGAAGAGATCAGTAAGGATGATTAGCCAGACCCTGAAGGGATCAGTAAGGATGATTAGCCAGGCTAAGGAAGAGATCAGTAAGGATGATTAGCCAGGCCCTGAAGAGATCAGTAAGGCCAATGTTTCAGTATGGTCTGATTAGGACAGTTAACAGCAAGCTGCAACTATGTTTACTTAAAGAGAATTAGCTGTAATTAGAAGCATTTTCCTACTCTGTACGTTATCATGACACTGTGTTCTTCTCTGGGTTGTTTCTGTTACATGCACCTTATACAGCTTCATTCTCAGCCCAGAACACCCAGCCATGGATGTGTTCAGCACTATTGACATGGCTGAACACTGGCTGGGGGTGTTGGTCTATTTATTCACAGCTCTAACTGATAAACAGCGTGAGAGCCCATCCCCTGCCCCTCAGACACTCGCTAGTTGCACTGGGGGAAGATTAAATAAGAAGCGCCTGGCAGTTTCACAGCATAATTGAAAGAGCATAATCTAGTGGAAATTGAATCAAATCATATCTTTCTCTGAATTCAGCCAGCAGTTACTGATAAGCACACAGACTCTACATCAACCTTGGAGCCAGTTTATTGGCTGTGGTTGCGTGTGCAAAACATGTTTGTGTGCGTAAAACATGTTTGTGTGCGTGTGTGTTTTGTGTGTGTGTGCGCTTGTATGTCATGTTTGTGTGTGTTTTGTGTGTTTGTGTGCGTGCGTGTGTGTGCTCGTGTGTCTGTGCACCACTGTAACTTTGTTGGAACCTGTCATTAATCCCTGTTTGAGAACAAAGCCTGCTCTCTCCTGTCATCAGGGTTGCTTCACTCACAGACACCTGGCCCATAATGCCCCTCCCCTGACCCTGTCCCAGCTACACACTCACTCTCAGGCTCATTCAGGCTGACACACACACACACACACACACTGTTCAACAACCTGGAAACAATAACCTCATCAATCAGAGGCTCTGGAGAGGTGGTTTGAGGACAGAGCGGAGCAGGTGCGTATTACTGCTCAGTGATCATAGCTGTGTATAACTGTCAGTGATCATAGCTGTGTATAACTGTTAAGTGATCATAGCTGTGTATAACTGCCCAGTGATCATAGCTGTGTATAACTGCCCAGTGATCATAGCTGTGTATAACTGTCCAGTGATCATAGCTGTGTATAGCTGTCAGTGATCATAGCTGTGTATAGCTGTCAGTGATCATAGCTGTGTATAGCTGTCCAGTGATCATAGCTGTGTATAACTGTCCAGTGATCATAGCTGTGTATAGCTGTCCAGTGATCATAGCTGTGTATAACTGTCAGTGATCATAGCTGTGTATAACTGTCAGTGATCATAGCTGTATATAACTGTCCAGTGATCATAGCTGTGTATAACTGTCAGTGATCATAGCTGTGTATAACTGTCAGTGATCATAGTTGTGTATAACTGTCAGTGATCATAGCTGTGTATAACTGTCAGTGATCATAGCTGTGTATAACTGTCAGTGATCATAGCTGTGTATAACTGTCAGTGATCATAGCTGTGTATAACTGTCAGTGATCATAGCTGTGTATAACTGCCCAGTGATCATAGCTGTGTATAACTGTCCAGTGATCATAGCTGTGTATAGCTGTCAGTGATCATAGCTGTGTATAACTGTCCAGTGATCATAGCTGTGTATAACTGCCCAGTGATCATAGCTGTGTATAACTGCCCAGTGATCATAGCTGTGTATAACTGCCCAGTGATCATAGCTGTGTATAACTGTCCAGTGATCATAGTTGTGTATAACTGTCCAGTGATCATAGCTGTGTATAACTGTCCAGTGATCATAGCTGTGTATAACTGTCAGTGATCATAGCTGTGTATAACTGTCCAGTGATCATAGTTGTGTATAACTGTCCAGTGATCATAGCTGTGTATAACTGTCCAGTGATCATAGCTGTGTATAACTGTCCAGTGATCATAGCTGTGTATAACTGCCCAGTGATCATAGCTGTGTATAACTGCCCAGTGATCATAGCTGTGTATAACTGTCAGTGATCATAGCTGTGTATAACTGTCCAGTGATCATAGTTGTGTATAACTGTCCAGTGATCATAGTTGTGTATAACTGTCCAGTGATCATAGCTGTGTATAACTGCCCAGTGATCATAGCTGTGTATAACTGTCCAGTGATCATAGCTGTGTATAACTGTCAGTGATCATAGCTGTGTATAACTGTCAGTGATCATAGCTGTGTATAACTGTCAGTGATCATAGCTGTGTATAACTGTCCAGTGATCATAGCTGTGTATAACTGTCAGTGATCATAGCTGTGTATAACTGTCCAGTGATCATAGTTGTGTATAACTGTCCAGTGATCATAGCTGTGTATAACTGTCCAGTGATCATAGCTGTGTATAACTGTCCAGTGATCATAGCTGTGTATAACTGCCCAGTGATCATAGCTGTGTATAACTGCCCACTGATCATAGCTGTGTATAACTGTCCAGTGATCATAGCTGTGTATAACTGTCAGTGATCATAGCTGTGTATAACTGTCCAGTGATCATAGCTGTGTATAGCTGTCAGTGATCATAGCTGTGTATAGCTGTCAGTGATCATAGCTGTGTATAGCTGTCCAGTGATCATAGCTGTGTATAACTGTCAGTGATCATAGCTGTGTATAACTGTCCAGTGATCATAGCTGTGTATAGCTGTCAGTGATCATAGCTGTGTATAACTGTCCAGTGATCATAGCTGTGTATAGCTGTCAGTGAGCATAGCTGTGTATAACTGTCCAGTGATCATAGCTGTGTATAACTGTCCAGTGATCATAGCTGTGTATAACTGTCAGTGATCATAGCTGTGTATAAATCAAATCAAATCAAATCAAATTTATTTATATAGCCCTTCGTACATCAGCTGATATCTCAAAGTGCTGTACAGAAACCCAGCCTAAAACCCCAAACAGCAAACAATGCAGGTGTAAAAGCAATGCAGGTGTATAACTGCCCAGTGATCATAGCTGTGTATAACTGCCCTACCTACATATGGCCTTTCCCATAATGAGGTTTCACTCTGTTTAAACAGAACACATTTTGCTAGCCCTGCTGTTTATAAGCTGTTTGTACAACAACATCCTCTCTGTGTTGTGTTTTCAATTTTTTTGCAGTGATGTGTGAAATATTAGTGTAAAGCAGAATTTGCTGTAAACACAGGCTCAGTGACTGTTGCTGTCCATAGCCGGTATTCGGCAGAGCTGGGCCTTGGGAGGGAATTACAACGCACAGCACCTGTCTGGTTAGGGAGAGATTTAACAGTGCAGTGTGGGATGTGTTCCTTCCTTTAGTGCCTGGGTAGGACGAGGACTCACAGAATGACTAAAAACAGCTCTACACATACACCAGGACCATCCATGTGTAATGGACTGTGCTGACAGATGGGAGAATGGATGGGCCGATATGTGAATGCCAATCGAAAGCAGAGCAATGCGCGGTGCTGTATTTTAAGAGGACTGCGTCACAGTGTGTGGGATGGGCTGGGATGGGCTGGACTGGGATGGGCTGGGCTGGAATGGGCTAGACTGGGATGGGCTGGGATGGGTTGGGCTGGGATGGTATGGGTTGGACTGGGATAGGCTGGGATGGGCTGGACTGGGATGGGCGGCGATTGGCTGGACTGGGATGGGCTGGGCTGGGATGAGATGGGCAAGACTGGGCTGGGATGTGTTGGAATGGAATGGACTGGACTTGGATGGGCTGGGATGGAATGGACTGGGATGGGATGGAATGGGCTGCACTGGGATGGGATGGGATGGAATGGGCTGGACTGGGATGGGATGGACTGGGATGGGATGTGATGGGATGGAATGGACTGGGATGGGATGGGCTGGGCTGGACTGGGATGGACTGGGATGGGATGGGCTGGGATGGGAATGAATCAAATCAAATCAAATTTATTTATATAGCCCTTCGTACATCAGCTGATATCTCAAAGTGCTGTACAGAAACCCAGCCTAAAACCCCAAACAGCAAACAATGCAGGTGTAAAAGCACGGTGGCTAGGAAAAACTCCCTAGAAAGGCCAAAACCTAGGAAGAAACCTAGAGAGGAACCAGGCTATGTGGGGTGGCCAGTCCTCTTCTGGCTGTGCCGGGTGGAGATTACAGAACATGGCCAAGATGTTCAAATGTTCATAACTGACCAGCACGGTCGAATAATAATAAGGCAGAACAGTTGAAACTGGAGCAGCAGCACAGTCAGGTGGACTGGGGACAGCAAGGAGTCATCATGTCAGGTAGTCCTGGGGCACGGTCCTAGGGCTCAGGTCCTCAGAGAGAGAGAAAGAAAGAGAGAATTAGAGAGAGCATATGTGGGGTGGCCAGTCCTCTTCTGGCTGTGCCGGGTGGAGATTATAACAGAACGTGGCCAAGATGTTCAAATGTTCATAAATGACCAGCATGGTTGAATAATAGTAAGGCAGAACAGTTGAAACTGGAGCAGCAGCATGGCCAGGTGGACTGGGGACAGCAAGGAGTCATCATGTCAGGTAGTCCTGGGACATGGTCCTAGGGCCCAGGCCAGTTGAAACTGGAGCAGCAGCATGGCCAGGTGGACTGGGGACAGCAAGGAGTCATCATGTCAGGTAGTCCTGGGGCATGGTCCTAGGGCTCAGGTCCTCCGAGAGAGAGAAAGAAAGAGAGAAGGAGAGAATTAGAGAATGCACACTTAGATTCACACAGGACACCGAATAGGACAGGAGAAGTACTCCAGATATAACAAACTGACCCTAGCCCCCCGACACATAAACTAATGCAGCATAAATACTGGAGGCTGAGACAGGAGGGGTCAGGAGACACTGTGGCCCCATCCGAGGACACCCCCGGACAGGGCCAAACAGGAAGGATATAACCCCACCCACTTGGGCTGGACTGGGATGGGCTGGGATGGGATGGTATGGGTTGGACTGGGATAGGCTGGGATGGGCTGGACTGGGATGGGCGGCAATGGGCTGGACTGGGATGGGCTGGGATGAGATGGGCAAGACTGGGATGGGATGGGGTGGAATGGGCTGGATTGGGATGGGCTGGGATGGAATGGCTGGACTGGGATGGTCTGGGATGGGATGGAATGGGCTGGACTGGGATGGGCTGGGATGGGATGGGCTGGGATGGAATGGGCTGGACTGGGATGGGATGGAATGGGCTGGGATGGGCTGGGATGGGCTGGACTGGGATGGGATGGGATGGAATGGGCTGGACTGGGATGGGATGGGATGGAACGGGCTGGACTGGGATGGGATGGGATGGGATGGGCTGGACTGGGATGGGCTGGGATGGGATGAGTGTGAGTTAAAAATGAGAGACATGAAAAGTGGGAGGCTAATAAACACCAGAGAGTCTGAGACTCTCAGAGACGAAGAGAAAAGAGCAGCTGGCCCTGGCTCCTCCTATCTATGTTAGCCCTGCCCCCTGGCTCCTCCTGTCTATGTTAGCCATGCCCCCTGGCTCCTCCTGTCTATGTTAACACTGTCTTCCCTGTCTCCTCCTGTCTATGTTAGCCCTAACAGCCCTGGCTCTTCCTATCTATGTTAACCCTATCATCCCTGGCTCCTCCTATGGGCTAGACTGGGATGCGATAGGCTGGGATGGGCTGGGATGGAATGGGCTGGACTGGGATGGGCTGGGATGGAATGGGTTGGACTGGGATGGGTTGGGCTGGGATGGTATGGTATGGGTTGGACTGGGATAGGCTGGGATGGGCTGGACTGGGATGGGCGGCGATGGGCTGGACTGGGATGGGCTGGGCTGGGATGCGATAGGCAAGACTGGGATGGGCTGGGATGGACTGGGATGGGCTGGGATGGGATGGGATGGGAATGAATGGGCTGGACTGGGATGGGCTGGGTTGGGATGGGATGGTATGGTATGGGTTGGGATGGGATGGTATGGTATGGGCTGGACTGGGATGGGATGGAATGGGCTGGACTGGGATGGGATGGGATGAGTGTGAGTTAAAAATGAGAGACATGAAAAATGGGAGGCTAATAAACACCAGAGAGTCAGAGACTCTCAGAGACGAAGAGAAAAGAGCAGCTGGCCCTGGCTCCTCCTATCTATGTTAGCCCTGCCCCCTGGCTCCTCCTGTCTATGTTAGCCATGCCCCCTGGCTCCTCCTGTCTATGTTAACACTGTCTTCCCTGTCTCCTCCTGTCTATGTTAGCCCTAACAGCCCTGGCTCCTCCTATCTATGTTAACCCTATCATCCCTGGCTCCTCCTATGGGCTAGACTGGGATGCGATAGGCTGGGATGGGATGGAATGGGCTGGACTGGGATGGGCTGGGCTGGGATGGGCTGGGATGGAATGGGTTGGACTGGGATGGGCTGGGATGGGTTGGGCTGGGATGGTATGGTATGGGTTGGACTGGGATAGGCTGGGATGGACTGGGATGGGCGGCGATGGGCTGGACTGGGATGGGCTTGGATGAGATAGGCAAGACTGGGATGGGCTGGGATGGGATGGGAATGAATGGGCTGGACTGGGATGGGCTGGGTTGGGATGGGATGGTATGGTATGGGTTGGGATGGGATGGTATGGGCTGGACTGGGATGGGATGGAATGGGCTGGACTGGGATGGGATGGAATGGGCTGGACTGGGCTGGGATGGGATGGAATGGCTGGACTGGGATGGTCTGGGATGGGATGGAATGGAATGGAATGGTATGGGATGGGATGGGCTGGACTGGGATGGGCTGGGATGAGTGTGAGTTAAAAATGAGAGACATGAAAAATGGGAGGCTAATAAACACCAGAGAGTCAGAGACTCTCAGAGACGAAGAGAAAAGAGCAGCTGGCCCTGGCTCCTCCTATCTATGTTAGCCCTGCCCCCTGGCTCCTCCTGTGTATGTTAGCCATGCCCCCTGGCTCTTCCTGTCTATGTTAACACTGTCTTCCCTGTCTCCTCCTGTCTATGTTAGCCCTGCCATCCCTGGCTCCTCCTATCTATGTTAACCCTATCATCCATGGCTCCTACTATCTATGTTAGCCCTGCCCCCTGGCTCCTCCTATCTATGTTAGCCCTGCCCCCTGGCTTCTCCTATCTATGTTAGCCCTGCCCCCTGGCTTCTCCTATCTATGTTAGCCCTGCCCCCTGGCTTCTCCTATCTATGTTAGCCCTGCCCCCTGGCTTCTCCTATCTATGTTAGCCCTGCCCCCTGGCTTCTCCTATCTATGTTAGCCCTGCCCCCTGGCTTCTCCTATATATGTTAGTCCTGCCCCCTGGCTTCTCCTATCTATATTAGCCCTGCCCCCTGGCTTCTCCTATCTATGTTAGCCCTACCCCTGGCTTCTCCTATCTATGTTAGCCCTGCCCCTGGCTTCTCCTATCTATGTTAGCCCTGCCCCCTGGCTTCTCCTAACTATGTTAGTCATGCCCCTGGCTTCTCCTATCAATGTTAGTCATGCCCCCTGGCTTCTCCTATCTATGTTAGCCCTGCCCCTGGCTTCTCCTATCTATGTTAGCCCTGCCCCCTGGCTTCTCCTATCTATGTTAGCCCTGCCCCCTGGCTTCTCCTATCTATGTTAGCCCTGCCCCTGGCTTCTCCTATCTATGTTAGCCCTGCCCCCTGGCTTCTCCTATCTATGTTAGCCCTGCCCCTGGCTTCTCCTATCTATGTTAGCCCTGCCCCCTGGCTTCTCCTATCTATGTTAGCCCTGCCCCTGGCTTCTCCTATCTATATTAGCCCTGTCCCCTGGCTTCTCCTATCTATGTTAGCCCTACCCCTGGCTTCTCCTATCTATGTTAGCCCTGCCCCTGGCTTCTCCTATCTATGTTAGCCCTGCCCCTGGCTTCTCCTATCTATGTTAGCCCTGCCCCTGGCTTCTCCTATCTATGTTAGCCCTGCCCCCTGGCTTCTCCTATCTATGTTAGTCCTGCCCCCTGGCTTCTCCTATCTATATTAGCCCTGCCCCCTGGCTTCTCCTATCTATGTTAGCCCTACCCCCTGGCTTCTCCTATCTATGTTAGCCCTGCCCCCTGGCTTCTCCTATCTATGTTAGCCCTGCCCCTGGCTTCTCCTATCTATGTTAGCCCTGCCCCCTGGCTTCTCCTATCTATGTTAGCCCTGCCCCCTGGCTTCTCCTATCTATGTTAGCCCTGCCCCCTGGCTTCTCCTATCTATGTTAGTCCTGCCTCCTGTGACGACACAGCCGCCAGTCAATAGACAGACGACAGCAAGTGTCTTTTTCTTGTCAAACCACTGCTCCGCTGAGAGCAGATGGAGGCATTTGTAACTCCTGTGCACAACAGGTCTGTTCAGGGTGTTGAGGGCCTTGATAATGGAACTCAACAAAAAGGCACCCAGCTCAACAGTTTCAGGGTGAACTTAACCGATGTTGGTGTGTGGAGTGAATCAGTCAGCGCTGAGACAGACTGCAGACATGCTGTGTGTTGTCTTCTCCTTCCTTTGTTTAGTAGTTGAGAGTGATTAACAGCCTGGAAAATGAAATGCAGCATGAATGCCACCACAACATGTGCTGAATGGGGTTTCACACTATCAGCATTACCAAATGACGGTACACAGAAGATGGTGTTGGGATAGAGCCATCTTGTGATGGAGGATAATGGTCAGATTGTTGCTGCCTTCAGCAGCCACCTGTGTTGTGGAGATGATAGACACAGAGACACAGAGAGGTGCAGAGAGAAAGGAAGGCCTCTCCATTCAGACTGGGTCCTTCAAATATGCCTGAGCAGAATGGTGAAGTGCCACCTCCACACTGAGGTGGGAAACCTGAGTGCTTTGGCCCTAAAGTGGATCCTCATGTCGAAGACCTATGGGACCTCCAGTTCACCTCCCTCTCCCTGCCCTGCGTGGTCTGACCTGGCCTGATCTTGGGCCTTTGTGAGTGGTCAAGTGCTTTAGCTGTTAAGCCGTCCCTGAAACAAACAGTAACATAATGACAGTTCACACTCCCTGGGTCTCTATAGTGCCAGTGTGACCCTTTTCATTACCCTTCCTCTCACTTCACCTTGTCTTCTATTTAAAGGCTGTTTTAATGATTCATATTAAACTAGCAGTGAGGGTGTGAGGGGCCCCTGAATGCCTCAGAACCCAGAGGAATGTGTCCGGTGGGGAAGTAGGGTGGAGGTGAGGTGTCCCTGGAGGAGCCTTGTCTTTCCTCTGGCTGGCTTAGTTCAATTGGAGGGTTGTGGCATTTAGACGACCTCTCCCTGTCTCTACTCCTCCCAGATGAACTGTTAGACCACATAACACCGATGTGATGGGTTGGGTTGTTCCACTGAGAACCTTCTGACATTCTTTTTCTATATTCCCCTGTTCTTAGAACCTGTCATTCCCCTACCTAGCAGATGTCATGTGGATTGTTTTGCTAATGAACAAGGTGTCACTCTTCATTAGGCTGCTGTGTCATAATAAAAGTGAGGCTCTGTTCTCCACATGCCAGTCATACCTGTTTTTAGATCACCTACAGTGCAGAGCGTAGGCACACATGGAGTGTTGACCACAGTAAATTAGATTTAGTGAGATGTTACATGGTGTGTCATAAATTGAATACATGTGTAGCAGTGTGTTTGACTGAAGTCAGCCAGTGAAAGGCAGCAGGTTTGGGGCACTTTCGCAAAGCTGTGTGGGACTACCCCCTTCAACTCCTCCCTATGTACACACACCCCCAACGTACACACACACACACACACACACACACACACACACACACACACACACACACACACACACACACCTAAACACCTACACACCTACACACACACCTCAGTCTAATGAAGGGATCTGTTACAGGCCTGGGGGTGGGGGTCCGGAGTCTTCCGGCTTGTGGGCTGAGGTGTGTAACCCTTAAACCCTTAAGCCCCCTTGGAACAGGCAGATCAGTGGTTCCCCCTTCTATTGTGTGCTGCTACTCTGACTGGCATGGCTGTCAGAGAGGGGCTGGGGGCCTGACAAGGACCTGAGAGGGGCCGGCTGCCTCACCCAGTGCCCGAGAACAAAGCACCCCCCTGGCCTGTAATCAAAGCCCTGGGAAATAACAGCCATCACGCTCACCTGGTCCTGGACACGAAACACAACTTTTAGAGAGAGAGTGTGCGTGTGTGTGTGTGTGTGTGTGTGTGTGTGTGTGTGTGTGTGTGTGTGTGTGTGTGTGTGTGTGTGTGTGTGTGTGTGTGTGTGTGCGCGCGCTTGCACATTCTTTTGTTCTTCTTGTCTGGAACACTCCACTATTACAGTACTGGAGATTGTTGTGCTGGAGGTCATTTGTAGCTGCAGTAATGCTTCCAATCGACCCTGCCTCAGGTGTTCCCTTAGGGAACTGGGGCCTTGTAGGTTTGGGGAAGTGATTTTCGGCCAGGCTAGCGCTGAGCAGGAACAGACATTCTGATAAAGCCATACAAACCACAGGTGGAATGAGAATAGCATAGAATGGCTGGACAGGTACTGCAGTCAGTGGTGGAAAAAGTAGCCATTTGTCATACTTCATTAAAAGTAAGGAAACCTTAATAGAAAATGGCTCAAGTAAAAGTGAAAGTCACCCAGTAAATTACTCCTTGAGTAAAAGTATAAAAGCATTTGGTTTTAAATATACTTAAGTATCAAAACTAAATCTAATTGCTAAAATATACTTAAGTATCAATAGTAAAAGGATGAATCATTTTCAATTTCTTATATTAAACAAACCAGACGGCACCATTTTTGTGTTTTTGATTTATCTACTTATAGCCAGGGGCACACTCCAACACTCAGCCATCATTTACAAACAAAGCATCTGTATGTAGTGAGTCTGATAGATCAGAGTACTTTTGGGTGTCAGGGAAAATGTATGGAGCAAAAAGTACATTATTTTATTTAGGAATGTAGTGAAGTAAAAGTAAAACTAAATAGCAAAGTAAAGTACAGCCACTTCTTAAGTAGTACTTTAAAGTATTTTTACTTAAGTACTTTACACCGCTGGCTGCAGTTAGTACAGTAGTTCTATCACTTGGACCACAGGTACATACATGGCTCACTAAGACTAATTTGTGAGTTTATACTCCCATCAAACATGACAGATGAAGTTTTATTGAACTCTGAATGCCGTTGGTCATGGTTGTGGAAAAACTCATAACTCCATGGGTGAGGAAATACAATGCTTTTAAACTGAGAGAATGATTTGCAATGCTAGAAGTGGTGTTTTGTGTCGCCTCTGACACCCCAGTTCCCTCTGTCTCTGGTTGATTACAGTATGTCTCCTCTCCCCTCTCAAGGTCTAACCTCTCATCTCTCTCTTTTCTCTCATTCCTCAGATCAGGGGAGGAAAGCTGATGATAACCAATGCCAGAAAAAGCGATGCTGGGAAGTATGTGTGTGTCGGGACCAACATGGTGGGAGAGAGGGAGAGTGAGATTGCTGAGCTGACTGTGCTCGGTAAGTAACCTTCCTCATACACACACACCCACCCTGTTATTTACCCCCCCACACACACACACACTCACTCCCTCTCTCTCTCTCTCTCTCTCTCTCTCTCTCTCTCTCTCTCTCTCTCGACAGTACACCGTAGTTAGCCACAGTGTACTGTTGATTTAGGGCCAGATAGCACTGCATTTTGTTTTGTGCTTGTGTTTCCCAATAAGCAATGTAGTTTTGTTTTGACTGTGTTGTAATTTGTTTTATTCTGATTGATTGGATGTTCTGGTCCTGAGGCTTCAGTGTGTTAGTAGAACAGGTTTGTGAACTCAGTACCACGACCAGCTGCTCTTTTTTGAGTTTTTATTATTTGTGGATATTGGCCTAATTCTACCCTGCATACATTGTTAGTAGTTTTCCTCTGGACATGTAGGAGAATCTTACAGAACTCTGCATGCAGAGTTTCAATGGGGTGTTTGTCCCATTTGGTGAAATCATGTTTTGCAAGTGGACCCCACACCTCGCTGCCATAAAGTGCAATTGGTTCAATGACACATTCAATTAGTTTTAGCCAAATTTTAAATAGGTATTTAAATATGAATTTGTTTTTTTAATGGTGTAGAACGCCCTGCGTGCTTTCTCTCATTCACTGCATCATTAGGTGTCCAGTTGAGCTTGTTTTTAAACCTAGGTAATTGTAGTGTGTGCAGTACTCTATATATTTTCTACCAATTGAGAACTTTGGTCTAATTCTCTGAGATTTGGATCTTCTCTGGGAAAATCATTATTTTAGTATTTCTGGGGTTTACTGCCAGGACCCAGGTCTGGCAGTACAGCTCTAGCAGGTCCAGGCTCTGCTGTAGGTCATGTGCTGTGGGTGACAGCAGGCATAGGTCATCTTCGAAGAGCAGGCATTTAACCTCTGAATTGTGGAGACTAACACTAGGAGTCTCTCGCTCTGTCTCTCCCTCTCTCTCTTACACACACACACTCACCATCTCTCTTTCTCTCTCTCTCTATTTCTCTCTCTCTCTTTCTCACACACACACTCACTCACCATCTTTCTTTCTCTCTCTCTCTCTTTCTCTCTCTCTCTTCTCTCTCACACACACACACACACACACACACACACACACACACACACACACACACACACACACACACACACACACACACACACACACACACACACACACACACACACACACACACTCACTCACCATCTCTCTTTCTCTCTATCTCTATTTCTTTCTCTCTATTTCTTTCTCTCTATTTCTCTCTTTCTCACACACACTCACTCACCATCTCTCTTTCTCTCTCTCTCTATTTCTCTCTCTCTATTTCTCTCTTTCTCACACACACTCACTCACCATCTCTCTTTCTCTCTCTCTTTCTCTCTCTCTCTTTCCCTCACACACTCACTCGCCATCTCTCTTTCTCTCTCTCTCTTTCTCTCTCTCTCTCTTTCTCTCTCTCTTTCTCACACACACACACACTCACCATCTCTCTTTCTCTCTCTCTCTCTCTCTCTCTCTCTCTCTCTCTCTCTCTCTTTCTCTCTCTCTCTTTCTCACACACACACATTCTCTCTCTCTCTGTCTCACTGTTTGTTTGTGTACAGCGGTGAAGAGGGTCCAGATGTTTCTGTTTGTGTGTGTCTCCAAGGAGACTAAACGGTGTCATTGACCCCTTCAAGAGGAGTGTGACCTGGCCTTCACTCTACCAGTTAACCATGAACTCCCCATGAGCCCCCCCCTCTACTGATCCCCTTTTCTCCCCCGCTGGACCCCTTCCCCTACTGACCCACCTCAGCACCTCTCTTCTGGCCAGCTGTGCCCCATTCCACCATGACTGGCCTTTGAACCCACAGCTCTCCGGTGCCTCAGTTTATAGTGTCAGTATAGACCTCTGTGTTGACCTCAGTGGGCTGAACTTCTGACTGTCCTCTCCACTTCCTCTACTTCCTGTCCCACTAGACCTCTCATCATTCCCTCCGACAGGGCCCACGTATTCTTCTGTCCAACATAAGATACATCATTATATATGGAAATCATACTGAGATGGCTTAAAAGAGCTCAGCTCATAGCTATGGCTTTGCCTGTTTGAGTAAACATCACAACAGAAAAACTCACGACAGCCCCAGGCACTTACAGAGCACGTTTTCAAGCCAAGTCTGAAGGGGATGTGAGGAAGGAGGGAATGTGCAGAGGGAGGGGAGAGAGCAGAGAAGAGAGAGAGTCGAGAGAAGGGAGGGGAGAGAGAGGAGGAAAGTGGAGAGAGGAGGGAGGGGAGAAAGTAGAGAGAGGGGAGGTAAAAGAGCAGAGAGGAGGGAGGTCAAACTATTGAACTGCAATTGTTGAGCTGTGGGAAATATTAAAAAACAAATGTTGGAGGAGAGTGATATTAAAGGTATTAGGAAATCTGCTAAGTGTTCGGTATGGAGATGTGCGTTGTTGCGTGTTTCTACTGAGGGGATAGGGTCCGGAGAGGGAGTTGAGCTGGACCTGAGGGACCAGGGTGGCTAGATGGCTATCTGTTTTCATTTCACAAGCTTTTTCCAAAATGTATTTTTATTTCAATCCCTGCTGGAAGGCTAGGGGGGATGGAGTGCAACAACAAGCTTTTACAGAACCTCTCAGATCATCAGGATAAAGAGCAACGAGGGTAGATGTGATTACTTAAACACACTGCTAATGTTAGCACTGAGACTGCTGCTACAGACTGATCGGCAAGATGATTAATTCCCCATACAGTGCTTAAGATACAGTATAATCACATACTATGATATACTATATTATGCTATGCTATACAATACTACACTATACTATGCTATGCTATACTATTCCATGATATAATATGCTATGCTATACTATACTATGCTTTACTATGTTATGCTATGCTATGTTATACTCTTCAATGATATAATATGCTATGCTATACTATGCTTTACTATGCTATACTATGCCATGCTATACTATGCAATGTTATACTATGCTATGCTGTACTATGCTATGCTATGTTAAGCTATACTATACTACATTGAGTATACAATACATTAAGAATACCTGCTCTTTCCATGACATAGACTGATCAGGTGAATCCAGGTGAAACTATGTTCCCTTATTGATGTCACTTGTTAAATCCACTTGAATCAGTGTAGATGAGAGGAGACCTGTTAAAGAAGGATTTTTAGATAACTGAGACATACATTGTGTATGGGTGCCATTCAGAGGGTGAATGGACAAGATAAAACATGTAAGTGCCATTGAACGGGGTATGGTAGTAGGTGCCAGGCGCACTGGTTTGTGTCAAAGCTGCAACGATGCTGGATTTTTCACGCTCAACAGTTTCTTGTGTGGATCAAGAATGGTCTACCACCTAAAGGACATCCAGCCAACTTGACACAACTGTGGGAAGCATTGGAGTCAACATGGGGTGCAACTCAATATTAGGAACGTGTTCTTAATATTTGGTATACTCCGGCTATAATATACTATGCTTAACTTTACTACAGTGCCCTCCTAAATTATTGGCATCCTAGGTACATCTGAACAAAAAAAGGCTGTGAAAAAATTTCATTGATGTTCATCAGCTTGATATTACACTCAAAATAACATATGAATTTAACCTTTAATTTAATTAAAATTGTTCAAAAGAAAAATAATTGTCATCAAGAAATATATATTTTTTTCAAAAACATGTTTCACAATTATTGGCAACCCTTCATTTAGTACTTTGTGCATCCTCCCTTTGCCAAGATAACAGCTCGGAGTCGTCTCCTATAATGATTGATGAGGTGGGAGAACACATCCTCCCTTTGCCAAGATAACAGCTCTGAGTCGTCTACTATAATGTTTGATGAGGTGGGAGAACACACCCTCCTATCACCTAGATAACAGCTCTGAGTCGTCTCCTGTAATGTGTGATGAGGTGGGAGAACACACCCTCCTATCACCTAGATAACAGCTCTGAGTCGTCTCCTATAATGCTTGATGAGGTGGGAGAACACACCCTCCTATCACCTAGATAACAGCTCTGAGTCGTCTCCTATAATGCTTGATGAGGTGGGAGAACACACCCTCCTATCACCTAGATAACAGCTCTGAGTCGTCTCCTATAATGTTTGATGAGGTGGGAGAACACACCCTCCTATCACCTAGATAACAGCTCTGAGTCGTCTCCTGTAATGTGTGATGAGGTGGGAGAACACACCCTCCTATCACCTAGATAACAGCTCTGAGTCGTCTCCTGTAATGTTTGATGAGGTGGGAGAACACACCCTCCTATCACCTAGATAACAGCTCTGAGTCGTCTCCTATAATGTTTGATGAGGTGGGAGAACACACCCTCCTATCACCTAGATAACAGCTCTGAGTCGTCTCCTGTAATGTGTGATGAGGTGGGAGAACACACCCTCCTATCACCTAGATAACAGCTCTGAGTCGTCTCCTGTAATGTTTGATGAGGTGGGAGAACACACCCTCCTATCACCTAGATAACAGCTCTGAGTCGTCTCCTATAATGCTTGATGAGGGGGGAGAGCACATGAAGGGAGTTGAGACCATTCCTCCATACATAAACTCTCCAGAATTCACCCCACAGCTTTTCAATGGTGTTTTGGGGACTGGGATGACCATTGCAAAAGCTTGATTCTATAGTCAATGAAACCATGTTTTGTGTGGATTTGGGGGAGTGCTTTGGATCATTGTCCTGCCAGATGATTCAACAACGACCCAGTTTTGGCATAAAATCTCCTGGTTATTGATGAAGTCCATGATGCCATGTATCCTAACAATGTTCCCAGGGCCTTTGGAAGTTAAACAGCACCGCAACATCACAGATCCACCACCATACTTCACAGATCCACCACCATACTTCACAGGTCTACCAACATACTTCACAGGCCCACCGCCATACTTCACAGGTCTACCACCATACTTCACAGGTCTACCACCATACTTCATAGGTCCACCACCATACTTCACAGATCCACCACCATACTTTACAGGTCTACCACCATACTTCACAGGTCCACCACCATACTTCACAGGTCTACCACCATACTTCATAGGTCCACCACCATACTTCATAGGTCCACCACCATACTTCATAGGTCCACCGCCATACTTCATAGGTCCACCACCATACTTCACAGATCCACCACCATATTTCACAGGTCCACCACCATACTTCACAGGTCCACCACCATACTTCACAGATCCACCACCATACTTCACAGGTCCACCACCATACTTCACAGGTCCACCACCATACTTCACAGGTCCACCACCATATTATCACAGGTCCACCACCATACTTCACAGGTCTACCACCATACTTCACAGATCCACCACCATATTATCACAGGTCCACCACCATACTTCACAGGTCCACCACCATACTTCACAGATCCACCACCATACTTCACAGGTCCACCACCATATTATCACAGGTCCACCACCATACTTCACAGATCCACCACCATACTTCACAGGTCCACCACCATACTTCACAGGTCCACCACCATACTTCACAGATCCACCACCATACTTCACAGATCCACCACCATACTTCACAGGTCCACCACCATACTTCACAGATCCACCACCATACTTCACAGATCCACCACCATACTTCACAGGTCCACCACCATACTTCACAGGTCCACCACCATACTTCACAGGTCCACCACCATACTTCACAGGTCCACCACCATACTTCACAGGTCCACCACCATACTTCACAGGTCCACCACCATACTTTACAGGTCCACCACCATACTTCACAGGTCCACCACCATACTTCACAGGTTCACCACCATACTTCACAGGTTCACCACCAGTAGGGATTATTTTGTTTTATGCATGACCATGGCTCTTCTGCATGACCATGACCATGGCTTTTTACACCAACCTCTGGTGTTCGTTGCCAAAAAGCTCTATTTTAGTCTCATCAGACCATAGATCCTGGTTCCAATGAAAGGTCCAATGACATGTATCAAACTCCACATGCTTACGCTTGTGGTTTGGTGACAGCAGTGGCTTTCTTCTGGCAACCCTTACAAATAAATTGTTGGCATGAAGGTGTCGTCTAATTGTAGTTTTGGAGAATTGGTGACCCCAAGATGTAAACCATTTCTGCAATTCTCCAACTGTGATCCTTGGATATTTGTTTGCCACTTGAAACATCCTTCTCACTGTGTGTGGAGGCAACATACACTTGTGTCTCTTCCAGGCAGGTTCGTCACAGCTCCAGTTGTTGACAATGTCATAGTTATTGCCCTAATAGTGGAGATGTGTTTTTTCAGCCGTGTAGATATCTCTCTTTTTATAACAATTTCCTGATTTGTGAAGGTCAATATCCTTTTGTCTCATTTAGTTTGTGTGTTGTCTGGCCTTTCCCATGTTGATGGATGAATAAGGGGGTTTAGCCTGTGTGTCACCTCATATTTATACCCCAGTGAAACAGGAAGTCATGGCTGGACCACTTAAGAGTTCACAGAAATCTTAATCGGAATACACATGAATTTGATTGTTTTGTTCATCATAATTTCTAGGGGTGCCAGTAATTGTGGCACGCATGTTTCTGAAAAAAAACTAAAAACATTTCTTGTTGATATTTTTTTTTTCTTTGAACAATTTTAACTCAATTAAAAGGTTAGATGCATATGATATTTTTAATGTGAGGTCAAGCTGATCAACAAGTGACATTTTTTCACAGCCTTTTAAGTTCATATTTACCAAGGGCACCAACAATTCAAGAGGGCACTGTATATTATACTATACTATGCTATACTATCCTGTATAACTGCAGATACAGTGTACTGACATACTGTAGACCAAGTACTGAATAGTTCCGTGCTATGACATCTCTCTCTGCAGAGCGACCCAGCTTTGTGAAGCGTCCCGGCAGCCAGGTGGTGCTGGTGGACCAGAGCGTGGAGTTCAGGTGTGAGGCCCGGGGCGACCCAGTTCCCACCGTCCGCTGGAGGAAAGAGGACGGAGAGCTGCCTAAGGGAAGGTACTGTACTGTATGACTCATCTTCTGGCCATTATTACAGCACAATCCCTATATCGCTCTACTTCATCCCTCACTCCCTTTTGTCTGTCTGATGATCAGCATGTGTGCCTTTACAGTAAGCTATGAGTGTGTGTGTGTGTGTGTGTGTGTGTGTGTGTGTGTGTGTGTGTGTGTGTGTGTGTGTGTGTGTGTGTGTGTGTGTGTGTGTGTGTGTGTGTGTGTGTGTGTGTGCGTGTGTGCGTGTGTGTGCGTGTGTTTGACCGACTACCTGTGTGTATTCCAGATATGAGATCCGTGAGGACCACACCCTGAAGATCCGTCGTCTGACCTCTGCAGACATGGGTTCTTACACCTGCGTGGCAGAGAACATGGTGGGCAGGGCGGGGGCGTCGGCCACCCTCACCGTCCACGGTAAGACCACACAACTATGTTACTTACTCTAGTAAAATACTTTACATCAGCATTTCCCAAACTTGGTCCTCGGGACACCAAGGGGTGCACGTTTAGTTTTTTGCCCTAACACTACACAGCTGATTCAAATGATCAAAGCTTGATGATTAATTGTTTATTTGAATCAGCTGTGTAGTGCTAGGGCAAAAACCAAAACGTGGACGACTTGGGGTCCTGAGGACCGAGTTTGGCTAAATCTGCTGTACATGTTTACCAAGGAGAGGCCAATGCACCAGCTATCTAAATATTGTACATTGTTACAGTACTTAGCCCTGTTGTTGAGCCTCTATTGCTGAAAGGTATATTGATTGTTCCACATGTTTCAGTCTCTCTAGTTGTATTGTTTACGGGGAGTTTTAGCACCTTAGATGTAATTTAGCTCAACCGCACTGCTATTATACACTGGAGCCTGAAAGGTTATTACTTTCACCGTTCTCTCTCAATTAGCTGATTGATTTCTAATAAAGGCCATCTGAAAATCCATAGATCCTCTTACACTTTACACATGGGAGCTCAATGATAATCAATTCCATTTGCGGCACCCATAGGAGCGAGGACATTCCTTTAGAGGCAGCTCTCTGGTCATGTTTAAGATGCTGTATCAGTGGTAGGCCTGTGGGAAGCCTCTGTGTGTTTCTCTCCATTGTACATTCTACTAACACAGTGAGAACAGAAAGCAGCTGGTCACAGAGTGTGAACACTCAGAAAGGAGTCATTCAGTAGAACAAGGGGGCCTGGATCCCCCCAACCCTAAACCCAGGGGGAACACTGGGGTCATTTAACAACAATGTAATGGGAATATTTGGGTGCAGGGGAGGAGGAGGAAAGGGGGTAGGGGATAGAAGGTGGTTCAGTGCACAGGGGATGGGGGAAGGAGGTAAGGAGGGTGGGGAGGTGTATAATTAAGGGTTTGAAGTGACTCAACACTGGAGCAGAACAAGACGGGAATTGAGGCTGGATGAAGTAGATAGGGGGTGGAGGGTGTGTGTGTGTGTGGGGGGGGGGGTTGTATGGTGAGGTCAGATGTATAAAATTGTATTCCCAGCATGAATACATGATGAGCTATGAAGAGACTGGACATTTGAATTTGACCCTTCTATTCTGTATGGCCTCATAAGCAGCATCTTATATCACATGCTATACATGTATTAGAGGAGGCATGCAGGATGAGGTAAGACCCTGTATTAGAGGAGGCATGCAGGATGAGGTAAGACCCTGTATTAGAGGAGGCATGCAGGATGAGGTAAGACCCTGTACTAGAGGAAGCATGCAGGATGAGGTAAGAGCCTGTAGTAGAGGAGGCATGCAGGATGAGGTAAGACCCTGTATTAGAGGAGGCATGCAGGATGAGGTAAGACCCTGTATTAGAGGAAGCATGCAGGATGAGGTAAGAGCCTGTATTAGAGGAGGCATTGCAGGATGAGGTTAGACCCTGTATTAGAGGAGGCATGCAGGATGAGGTTAGACCCTGTATTAGAGGAGGCATGCAGGATGAGGTAAGACCCTGTATTAGAGGAGGCATGCAGGATGAGGTTAGACCCTGTATTAGAGGAAGCATGCAAGACGTGGTAAGGTATCTCACAAAAAAAAGTAATGAAATCAACAGATGTGCGACTGTGGTTTGTTTGTGCCGATAGGATCAAAGCCTCATTTTACCAAGCCCGGTCCTCATTTTACCAAGCCCTTTCTGACCTCTCGATGAAGTCCTCCATACAGCCAGTTCTTCCCTACCATATAATACCATCAGGAAAACTCTAGACCGTAGTTATATATAAAAAATATAAAAAACCTTAGCCTTAGCTCTCCATACCAAGCTTCATATAGTGTGGGGTGTGAGTCACAGAGCCTCTGGCACTGATCTCTGATCTCCAGTCAGCCTGGCCAGGGACATGGTGAGGCCAGCTCGGATGGCAGAGAGACCAGTGAGGGCCTGGACACTGATGGAGGGAAGGAGAGAGGATAGCTAGTTAAAGACAAGCAGGCCACCGTCCAAGCCAGGAAATTGTATGCTCCTAATTGCAGGACATGGGCAAGCTTAAGGAATGAAAAGCTGGGTAATTGTAGGTCTGAATAGGGCAAGACAGGAGTAGATGGCAAATGAAAGAGAGAGAAAAAAGAGAAGCAGAACAGTGGCAGATTTCGTCATGTCGTATTTGCAACCGGCCTGATGCTTGTCAGGAGAGCTAGCACATGGGATGACTGATCTGTCATACGTGTTATCGATTCTAGAATCATGTGTGTCCCATCAAATCACTGAGGACCACAAGCTGGGGGGAAGAAACACAAAGGGATAGATTAACCTGTTGCGACGAGCAATCGCGTATCCGGGAGCGTAATTATAGCCTCAAGCTCATTACCATAACGCAACGTTAACTATTCATGAAAATCGCAAATTAAATGAAATAAATATATTGGCTCACAAGCTTAGCCTTTTGTTAACAACACTGTCATCTCAGATTTTCAAAAAATGCTTTTCAACCATAGCTACACAAGCATTTGTGTAAGAGTATTGATAGCTAGCATAGCATTAAGCCTAGCATTCAGCAGGCAACATTTTCACAAAAACAAGAAAAGCATTCAAATAAAATCATTTACCTTTGAAGAACTTCGGATGTTTTCAATGAGGAGACTCTCAGTTAGATAGCAAATGTTCAGTTTTTCCAAAAAGATTATTTGTGTAGGAGAAATCGCTCCGTTTTGTTCATCACGTTTGGCTAAGAAAACCCCCCGAAAATTCAGTCATTACAACGCAAACTTTTTTCCAAATTAACTCCATAATATCGACAGAAACATGGCAAACGTTGTTCAGAATCAATCCTCAAGGTGTTTTTCACATATCTATTCATTGATAAGTCACTCGTGGCAGTTTGGTTTCTCCTCTGTTCAAAATGGAAAAATGCACGCACCTGGAGATTACGCAATAGTTTCGATGGAGGACACCGAGCGGACACCTGGTAAATGTAGTCTCTTATGGTCAATTTTCCAATGATATGCCTACAAATACGTCACAATGCTGCAAACACCTTGGGGAAACGACAGAAAGTGTAGGCTCATTCCTTGCGCATTCACAGCCATATAAGGAGACATTAGAAAACAACGCCTCAAAAATCTGTCTCACTTCCTGTATGAAATTTCATCTTGGTTTCGCCTGTAGCATTAGTTCTGTTGCACTCACAGACAATATCTTTGCAGTTTTGGAAACGTCAGAGTGTTTTCTTTCCAATGCTGTCAATTATATGCATAGTCGAGCATCGTTTCATGACAAAATATCTTGTTTAAAACGGGAACGTTTTTCATCCAAAAATGAAATACTGCCCCCAGAGGTTCAAGAGGTTAAGGCACAAGTAACAGTCAGGATAGGAAGGTTGCTGATGCATTGCGTAAGATTTCCTAGACAGTTGCCTCTGGTTTACTGTAATTTCAGTGGTAGTGAATGGTTGGCTCAGACGGTGTGTTATACTGGAGTAAATCAGATTGTCTGCTTCTGTGGAATTCATGTAAATGTTCTGATAATTCAATGCTCTGCCAGTAACTCCCAGATGAGGGTACTGAAGGGCCATTTAAACATGGCTTGCATCGAGCAGGAAAGTTCACAGCATTACAGTATTGCGAGCTGTAGCATGAAACATTATTCAATATTTTTGTGATTACCGTATGTTATGTGAACAGTATATTCATTTTAATCGTTTTTGCTTGAATCGAAAGTGTTTAAATAATTTATCACGACTCTAAAGTGAAATCTTAAAAGAATTATGTGCTGGTTCGTTCGTTCATTCCAGAATGGACAGACAGAGGTTTTGTTCTTCACACCTCTCATGGCCAGATCCTCAGTGAACAATGTCAGCATTGTGCCATGGCGCCCAGAGATATTTATCTTTCTCACTGCTCTGCTCTCATTACTAACTTCATCAGTGAATTATTGTTTTACACACGTGTTTGCCTGTCTGTTACACCTCCTCTGGACATATAAACACACCAAGTCAAATATTCCATTTATTGATGTAAGAAACACATAAATGGCCAGGCCATGGGCTTGGTTAGATTTACTGTTTCATTGTAAAATCATTCATCTACACCAGATGAGAATGTGTAGCTTTAGTCATTCAGTACTGAGATATCAGATATAGACATTATGGTTCTGTGGTGGTGTTTGTGTTTTGTTAAGGAAACTACATGGGGATATTCACCATTCGAATGGGAATAGTGTATTCTAGTATCACTGGTAAAACAATGCAGAGGACCAGTGGGCTTCTCTTCGCTGGTCATTTTGCCATTAGTTGTGATTTATTTGTGGAAAGGACTTGAATGGAATGGAAGCCCCAAGAGTGGCTTTACTAACAACCCATGGAAAGGGACTGGAATGGGAGAAGTGTTGCCTAAATTACCAGAGAGAGTTAGAAAGGGGAACCTACATCATACACCCACTACAATGTGCACAGCAGAGCCTTCTCCTAATCAGCTGTTCTCATATGAATAAAGTAAGCAGGATGATGATATACTGTAGACCCAGAACAAGCTGTTAGAGGCCAGACCACACAGTCAATACTCTCACTGTTTCTCTCTACCAGACCACACAGTCAATACTCTCACTGACTCTCTCTACCAGACCACACAGTCAATACTCTCACTGTCTCTCTCTACCAGACCACACAGTCAATACTCTCACTGTCTCTCTCTACCAGACCACACAGTCAATACTCTCACTGTCTCTCTCTACCAGACCACACAGTCAATACTCTCACTGTCTCTCTCTACCAGACCACACAGTCAATACTCTCACTGTCTCTCTCTACCAGACCACACAGTCAATACTCTCACTGTCTCTCTCTACCAGACCACACAGTCAATACTCTCACTGACGCTCTCTACCAGACCACACAGTCAATATTCTCACTGTTTCTCTCTACCAGACCACACAGTCAATACTCTCACTGCCTCTCTCTACCAGACCACACAGTCAATACTCTCACTGTCTCTCTCTACCAGACCACACAGTCAATACTCTCACTGACTCTCACAACCAGACCACACAGTCAATACTCTCACTGTCTCTCTCTACCAGACCACACAGTCAATACTCTCACTGTTTCTCTCTACCAGACCACACAGTCAATACTCTCACTGTTTCTCTCTACCAGACCACACAGTCAATACTCTCACTGTCTCTCTCTACCAGACCACACAGTCAATACTCTCACTGTCTCTCACTACCAGACCACACAGTCAATACTCTCACTGTCTCTCTCTACCAGACCACACAGTCAATACTCTCACTGTTTCTCTCTACCAGACCACACAGTCAATACTGTCACTGTCTCTCTCTACCAGACCACACAGTCAATACTCTCACTGCCTCTCTCTACCAGACCACACAGTCAATACTCTCACTGTCTCTCTCTCTACCAGACCACACAGTCAATACTCTCACTGTCTCTCTCTACCAGACCACACAGTCAATACTCTCACTGTCTCTCTCTACCAGACCACACAGTCAATACTCTCACTGTCTCTCTCTACCAGACCACACAGTCAATACTCTCACTGTCTCTCTCTACCAGACCACACAGTCAATACTCTCACTGCCTCTCTCTACCAGACCACACAGTCAATACTCTCACTGTTTCTCTCTACCAGACCACACAGTCAATACTCTCACTGTCTCTCTCTACCAGACCACACAGTCAATACTCTCACTGTTTCTCTCTACCAGACCACACAGTCAATACTCTCACTGACTCTCTCTACCAGACCACACAGTCAATACTCTCACTGTTTCTCTCTACCAGACCACACAGTCAATACTCTCACTGACTCTCTCTACCAGACCACACAGTCAATACTCTCACTGTTTCTCTCTACCAGACCACACAGTCAATACTCTCACTGTCTCTCTCTACCAGACCACACAGTCAATACTCTCACTGTCTCTCTCTACCAGACCACACAGTCAATACTCTCACTGTTTCTCTCTACCAGACCACACAGTCAATACTCTCACTGTCTCTCACTACCAGACCACACAGTCAATACTCTCACTGACTCTCACTACCAGACCACACAGTCAATACTCTCACTGACGCTCTCTACCAGACCACACAGTCAATACTCTCACTGTCTCTCACTACCAGACCACACAGTCAATACTCTCACTGTCTCTCTCTACCAGACCACACAGTCAATACTCTCACTGTTTCTCTCTACCAGACCACACAGTCAATACTCTCACTGTCTCTCACTACCAGACCACACAGTCAATACTCTCACTGACGCTCTCTACCAGACCACACAGTCAATACTCTCACTGTCTCTCACTACCAGACCACACAGTCAATACTCTCACTGACTCTCACTACCAGACCACACAGTCAATACTCTCACTGCCTCTCTCTACCAGACCACACAGTCAATACTCTCACTGACTCTCTCTACCAGACCACACAGTCAATACTCTCACTGTTTCTCTCTACCAGACCACACAGTCAATACTCTCACTGTCTCTCACTACCAGACCACACAGTCAATACTCTCACTGACTCTCACTACCAGACCACACAGTCAGGAATCTTTTTTTCTCCTATAAATATCAACATCATATCAATCTTAATCATGTTACAAATGTAACCAAATAGAAGGATTCCTTAATGTTTTCCATAATAATCACATACAGCCTTGTGATGGTTACAGCATGCCAATGCACATACAGCCTTGTGATGGTTACAGCATGCCAATACACATACAGCCTTGTGATGGTTACAGCATGCCAATGCACATACAGCCTTGTGATGGTTACAGCATGCCAATGCACATACAGCCTTGTGATGGTTACAGCATGCCAATGCACATACAGCCTTGTGATGGTTACAGCATGCCAATGCACATACAGCCTTGTGATGGTTACAGCATGCCAATGCACATACAGCCTTGTGATGGTTACAGCATGCCAATGCACATACAGTCTGCTTATGGGCTTGTTGTGGAGTATCAGGGCAGGCCTAAGCAGCCAGTGAATGAGAGTTTACAGACCTACACACACTCTAACACACACACAGTCCTCCTAGTGGGAGCTCCTATTAATCAGACTTAGCATGTATTTCTCTCCCAGCGCTAATATGAGCCCTATGAACAGCAGCAGGCCTACTCTCCAATCCCTATGAACCACTCTACACGGGTTCCTGGCACACAACAGACCCTCCAGTGGGCAGGGGGCTACACTGCTCTTTGGTCCCCTCCCCCCAACTCCCTCTGTTCACAACACAGATAGAGCCTGACACACACAAACACACACACGCCCCAGCACTGCATGGCTTCCTATCCCCCACACAGTTGTGACCCAGACAGGCTTAGAGCTGACCTCTCCCCCCTGGTTCCAGGTCCACCACTGTGATCACAGCAGCATGGTAGAGGTAGGGTTACCTCATTAAAGGCTTAGACACATATGAATGGAGGTGAGTGAGGGTGAGGGTGTGTATCTTTATGGGTGTGCGTGCTGAATGTGGTCTTGTGTAGGTGTATGGGTGGGTGTGTGCATGCGAGTGCTTGTGCTCATGTGTGTGTGAGATACAGCGATTCCTCCTTGGTCCGACACACAGATACCCTACTGTGATTATCTATGGAACCTTTTGAAGTAAGGATTATCTGCATTTTACAGCATGTGATAGGTGGGGAAGGATCATTACTCTGCGTTATGTTTCTGTGGGAGCCGTTTGAGGCAGACAGATTAGATAAGGTTTCTGATTGGCTGGGGAAGATTTATGGCCAGAGAGTGACAGTTAACATTCACCTTGTGTTTTTATGGCATAGTTGTCCATATGCAAGGCTATACCCTTCGTGGTTGGAGAGGGGCTGTGCGATGTTGCTGGCCCTCAGGAGACTCTAAAACCTCATTAGTCAAGAGATAGAGGAGAGGAGAGGAGAGGTGAGGTGAGGAATTTTTAGGGGAGAAGGAGGGGACAAGGGAGGGGCGGTGAGTAGAGGAGAGTAGAGGAGAGGAGAGGAGAGGAGAGGAGAGGAGAGGAGAGGAGAGAGCCTCACCTTCATCTTCCTTCAACCTGGTTGGAGAATAAACACTTTTCAACATCTGTTTTGTTTTTCTTAAAATTATGTTTTTGTTTAGTTGTTCTTGTTTCTTTTTAATATATGCTCCTGAGTAGACATGGGTAAACACAGACGCTTTGCACAACGTCATGCTGAGAGTACTGTTGAAAAGTGTCTGGGTGTAATGATGTACGTCATGATGTACTGTTGAAAAGTGTCTGGGTGTAATGATGTATGTCATGATGTACTGTTGAAAAGTGTCTGGGTGTAATGATGTATGTCATGATGTACTGTTGAAAAGTGTCTGGGTGTAATGATGTACGTCATGATGTACTGTTGAAAAGTGTCTGGGTGTAATGATGTACGTCATGATGTACTGTTGAAAAGTGTCTGGGTGTAATGATGTATGTCATGATGTACTGTTGAAAAGTGTCTGGGTGTAATGATGTATGTCATGATGTACTGTTGAAAAGTGTCTGGGTGTAATGATGTATGTCATGATGTACTGTTGAAAAGTGTCTGGGTGTAATGATGTACGTCATGATGTACTGTTGAAAAGTGTCTGGGTGTAATGATGTACGTCATGATGCACTGTTGAAAAGTGTCTGGGTGTAATGATGTACGTCATGATGTACTGTTGAAAAGTGTCTGGGTGTAATGATGTATGTCATGATGTACTGTTGAAAAGTGTCTGGGTGTAATGATGTACGTCATGATGTACTGTTGAAAAGTGTCTGGGTGTAATGATGTACGTCATGATGTACTGTTGAAAAGTGTCTGGGTGTAATGATGTACGTCATGATGTACTGTTGAAAAGTGTCTGGGTGTAATGATGTATGTCATGATGTACTGTTGAAAAGTGTCTGGGTGTAATGATGTACGTCATGATGTACTGTTGAAAAGTGTCTGGGTGTAATGATGTACGTCATGATGTACTGTTGAAAAGTGTCTGGGTGTAATGATGTACGTCATGATGTACTGTTGAAAAGTGTCTGGGTGTAATGATGTATGTCATGATGTACTGTTGAAAAGTGTCTGGGTGTAATGATGTATGTCATGATGTACTGTTGAAAAGTGTCTGGGTGTAATGATGTACGTCATGATGTACTGTTGAAAAGTGTCTGGGTGTAATGATGTACGTCATGATGTACTGTTGAAAAGTGTCTGGGTGTAATGATGTACGTCATGATGTACTGTTGAAAAGTGTCTGGGTGTAATGATGTATGTCATGATGTACTGTTGAAAAGTGTCTGGGTGTAATGATGTACGTCATGATGTACTGTTGAAAAGTGTCTGGGTGTAATGATGTACGTCATGATGTACTGTTGAAAAGTGTCTGGGTGTAATGATGTACGTCATGATGTACTGTTGAAAAGTGTCTGGGTGTAATGATGTATGTCATGATGTACTGTTGAAAAGTGTCTGGGTGTAATGATGTACGTCATGATGTACTGTTGAAAAGTGTCTGGGTGTAATGATGTACGTCATGATGTACTGTTGAAAAGTGTCTGGGTGTAATGATGTACGTCATGATGTACTGTTGAAAAGTGTCTGGGTGTAATGATGTAAGTCATGATGTACTGTTGAAAAGTGTCTGGGTGTAATGATGTATGTCATGATGTACTGTTGAAAAGTGTCTGGGTGTAATGATGTATGTCATGATGTACTGTTGAAAAGTGTCTGGGTGTAATGATGTATGTCATGATGTACTGTTGAAAAGTGTCTGGGTGTAATGATGTACGTCACGATGTACTGTTGAAAAGTGTCTGGGTGTAATGATGTACGTCATGATGTACTGTTGAAAAGTGACTGGGTGTAATGATGTACGTCATGATGTACTATTGAAAAGTGTCTGGGTGTAATGATGTACGTCATGATGTACTGTTGAAAAGTGTCTGGGTGTAATGATGTACGTCACGATGTACTGTTGAAAAGTGTCTGGGTGTAATGATGTACGTCATGATGTACTGTTGAAAAGTGTCTGGATGTAATGATGTACGTCATGATGTACTGTTGAAAAGTGTCTGGGTGTAATGATGTACGTCATGATGTACTGTTGAAAAGTGTCTGGGTGTAATGATGTACGTCATGATGTACTGTTGAAAAGTGTCTGGGTGTAATGATGTACGTCACGATGTACTGTTGAAAAGTGTCTGGGTGTAATGATGTACGTCATGATGTACTGTTGAAAAGTGTCTCGGTGTAATGATGTACGTCATGATGTACTGTTGAAAAGTGTCTGGGTGTAATGATGTACGTCATGATGTACTATTGAAAAGTGTCTGGGTGTAATGATGTACGTCACGATGTACTGTTGAAAAGTGTCTGGGTGTAATGATGTACGTCATGATGTACTGTTGAAAAGTGTCTGGGTGTAATGATGTACGTCATGATGTACTGTTGAAAAGTGTCTGGGTGTAATGATGTACGTCATGATGTACTATTGAAAAGTGTCTGGGTGTAATGATGTACGTCATGATGTACTATTGAAAAGTGTCTGGGTGTAATAAGTCACCAATGTGCTTCAGTTCCCACTGGACCCACATGCCATCTCTCAAATTCATTCAGTGACAATGCCATTATTATTTTGACCCATGAAACGTCCTATTGTTGCCTTTCTTATCTGTTGTCTTTGTGTCATGTTCATTTATTTCATGGTGTTGTTTATGATTTATTTATTCATCTCTGGCCTGTGTTGTTCTGTCGTCTTTCTGTTTCCTTCCAGTTATTTCTGGTAAGTTGAAATGTCACCTGTCACCTATTCACCCTGACGCCCTGACAGAGACAGGAAGCTGTCACAGCACCACCCCCCTCCATCCTCCTCCCATCACCCTCCACCCACCAATCAGCACTCATGTTTCACTTGTCAATGGCAACAGTGACAAAAGGACATTAATGGGTAAAAATCTGTAATCCAAGGTAAAACCAAATCATTTCATTATATTATTTTTCTACACCTTGTTGTCTTACTTTATGCTTTCCCAAATATCCCATTTTAACTGAGTGTCTGAATGTGGAGTGACAGGCTGCAGATTTCTTTAATAGATGTATTACGTGGTCCGTATCAGCGATGTTTGGGGCGTAGTAATATTCTGTTACGTACCTGCTGTCCTCAGAGATGAAAGTGTAATTCACACGGCCGCTGGCCCTCAGCATTCAGGCTGTGTCCCTCCACACAGGCCTATTAGCACAGCGAGGCCCGGTGTCACTGTGTGTGACGTTGGGAGGTAACACAGCGCTTCACTCTGAAACAGTTTGTCATTAAGATGGCTGGGCCTGGTCCAGGATGCTCCTACAAATGGCTCATTTATACCCCATGTCCATGTAAATATTATTAGTCTGTGTCCTTGCCCATGCTAATGCAGAGACCCACATGGGGCCACACTCCTGTTTTCTCTATTCATTAAACTGTTAATATATACACAGCCTGCATTATGGATTGGACTGACTTTCAGTCCACATACGAGCAACCAGAAAAGTCTACTCTTAACAGAGACAACCTGAATCCTTAACCACAGCTCATTTGAATACAGAGCCCATAACTGTAACATTCAAATTCCTTTGTTTTCCATTCAAATGAGCCAGACCAGGATATTAATTGTAATGTCTGATATCTCTGTCTGATGTTATGTGATATGCGATGCTGTGTCAGTATGTTAGCTAACTGTCCCCATGCCTGTCCCCTAGTGCCCCCTGTGTTTGTGGTGCGGCCCAGGAACCAGGTGGTGGCGGTGGGGAGGACCGTCACCTTCCAGTGTGAGGCAACAGGAAACCCTCAACCTGCTATCTTCTGGCAGAGAGAGGGCAGCCAGGTGAGAGGCTCTGGGGGACCTACAGTACACCAGGAACCCAACATGAGCACATGTTGAGGAATGCTTATGGAACAAAAAAGAAAGACAACAAAGTAGTAAATCATAGTCTTCATTCTTTTATTATTTGATATTCCCATATGCTCTTCACACATTTTATGAATGCACCTATAAAACCAGCCATACAATCAGTGAACTTCACTGACCTTCACACCGATGCTTCAATTGGACCGTTCCATTCCATCACCCTTCAGGTCTTCCATAGCCTACTGTCTTTATCTGATCTGCTTCTCTATATGTGTCCTGTCTTCTCTCTTCTCTGTCTATCTGTCCTGTCTTCTCCTTTCTTTGTCTATATCTGGCCTGTCTTATCTCTTCTCTGACTATATCTGTCCTGTCTTCTCTCTTCTCTGTCTATATATGTTCTGTCTCCTCTCTTCTCTGTCTATCTGTCCTGTCTTCTCCTTTCTTTGTCTATATCTGGCCTGTCTTATCTCTTCTCTATCTATATCTGGCCTGTCTTCTCTCTTCTCTGTATATATATGGCCTGTTTTCTCTCTTCTCTGTCTATATCTGGCCTGTCTTCTCTCTTCTCTGTATATATATGGCCTGTCTTCTCTCTTCTCTGTCTATATCTGGCCTGTCTTCTCTCTTCTCTGTATATATCTGGCCTGTCGTCTCTCTTCTCTGTATATATATGGCCTGTCTTCTCTCTTCTCTGTCTATATATGTCCTGTCTTCTCTCTTCTCTGACTATATCTGTCCTGTCTCCTCTCTTCTCTGTCTATATATGTTCTGTCTCCTCTCTTCTCTGTCTATCTGTCCTGTCTCCTCTCTTCTCTGTCTATCTGTCCTGTCTTCTCCTTTCTTTGTCTATATCTGGCCTGTCTTATCTCTTCTCTGACTATATCTGTCCTGTCTTCTCTCTTCTCTGTCTATATATGTTCTGTCTCCTCTCTTCTCTGTCTATCTGTCCTGTCTTCTCCTTTCTTTGTCTATATCTGGCCTGTCTTATCTCTTCTCTATCTATATCTGGCCTGTCTTCTCTCTTCTCTGTATATATATGGCCTGTTTTCTCTCTTCTCTGTCTATATCTGGCCTGTCTTCTCTCTTCTCTGTATATATATGGCCTGTCTTCTCTCTTCTCTGTCTATATCTGGCCTGTCTTCTCTCTTCTCTGTATATATCTGGCCTGTCGTCTCTCTTCTCTGTATATATATGGCCTGTCTTCTCTCTTCTCTGTCTATATCTGGCCTGTCTTATCTCTTCTCTGTCTATATCTGGCCTGTCTTCTCTCTTCTCTGCATATATATGGCCTGTCTTCTCTCTTCTCTGTCTATCTGTCCTGTCTTCTCCTTTCTTTGTCTATATCTGGCCTGTCTTATCTCTTCTCTGTCTATATCTGGCCTGTCTTCTCTCTTCTCTGTATATATATGGCCTGTCTTCTCTCTTCTCTGTCTATATCTGGCCTGTCTTCTCTCTTCTCTGTATATATATGGCCTGTCTTCTCTCTTCTCTGTATATATCTGTCCTGTCTCCTCTCTTCTCTGTCTATATCTGTCCTTTCTTCTCTCCTTTCCCTCCTCTAGAACCTGCTCTTCTCCTACCAGCCCCCCCAGCCGTCTAGTCGCGTCTCCGTCTCCCAGACGGGGGACCTGACTATCACAGATGCAGAGCGCTCAGACGTGGGCTACTACAGCTGCCAGGCCCTCAACATTGCTGGCTCTGTCATCACCAAAGCCCTGCTGGAGGTCACTGACGGTGAGTTCCGCCAATCAGTGACTCCCAGAATTAGATCTTGGAGGCATCTTGGTGGTATTGTCACACCTTGGCACATAGACATGTAGGGGTTTGAATAAACACATAATAATATACATGAGCTGTATTTAAGTATCTAAAGTACATATTGAGGTCTGTGGAGTTTTGATCAGACTGTGTTCCAAGTCTGGCCCGGTCTCTGTGCTCCTGTCAGAGTTGGAGACACTGTGGTGACTCATCTTCTCCAGGAGCCTGGCTTGCCTCTTGGCTCTGGGCTGTTTTCTCCTGGCAGTGTATCATTTATGCTGGCTGGTGTCTTCTCTAGGAGTCTCCTCTCATTAACAGACTAGCCTGCTGGTGGAGGGATCTGTCTTTGTGGGGAGGCCTGGTTCAGACCTCTAATCACTCTCAGTCAATGCAGCCAGCCTGGTAGTGTAGTCACCTTGGCTTTAGTCCCAGCGTTCCCATAGCGACTCACTCAGTCTCTCCGGTCACTATTATTTTGTTTACCTCTCACCTAGATTCAATCCTCTCTAACCAGACACCTGTCACCTAGATTCAATCCTCTCTAACCAGACACCTCTCACCTAGATTCCAGCCTCTCTAACCAGACACCTCTCACCTAGATTCAATCCTCTCTAACCAGACACCTCTCACCTAGATTCAACCCTCTCTAACCAGACACCTCTCACCTAGATTCAACCCTCTCTAACCCGACACCTCTCACCTAGATTCATCCTCTCTAACCAGACACCTGTCACCTAGATTCCATCCTCTCTAACCAGACACCTCTCACCTAGATTCTATCCTCTCTAACCAGACACCTCTCACCTAGATTCAACCCTCTCTAACCAGACACCTCTCACCTAGATTCAACCCTCTCTAACCCGACACCTCTCACCTAGATTCAACCCTCTCTAACCAGACACCTCTCACCTAGATTCCATCCTCTCTAACCAGACACCTCTCACCTAGATTCATTCCTCTCTAACCAGACACCTCTCACCTAGATTCAACTCTCTAACCAGAAACCTCTCACCTAGATTCAACCATCTCTAACCAGACACCTCTCACCTAGATTCAATCCTCTCTAACCAGACACTGCTCACCTAGATGCAATCCTCTCTAACCAGACACCTATCACCTAGATTCAACCCTCTCTAACCAGACACCTCTCACCTAGATTCAACCTTCTCTAACCAGACACCTCTCACCTAGATTCAACCCTCTCTAACCAGACACCTCTCCCTCTACCTTTGTAGCTGGGCCTGCTCTCTCTCTCTCCCTCTCTCTTTGGCGTGGCAGGTCCTGGTAGACAGTAGAAGGAGAAGATAATAACAGTTATTAAAGGGAGCAGGCCTCCTCATCTCCGTAGGCAAATCTGGTAATTACAGGTCACAGTGACAATGTTTTAGTAACTACACCAGAGCCAGCACCAGAGCCAGTCTCCCATGTATGATACTACACCGAGTGTGTGTGTAAATGTACAGACGTATGTCTTACATTATGTGTATTTAAAAGGGGATACACATACTGCATGTAGATTTGCTATTCCTTTGAACCAAACAACCTTATGCTTCTGACTAATTCAGCTGCGCTGGCAGAATTGGTTATCAATAGCAGTATTAACAGCATTAATGTTAACAGCCTCAGTAGCACTCTACAGTAGCAGGGACATGATGGACACCGTTCTCCAGTCACATAATGGAAATGAAATGGAGACAAAGCACCTTTAATTGAATCTGTGTGTGTCGACTGGTGAACGCCCACTGAGAGGGGGATGACGAGGAGGAAGAGGGGGAGAGGGGACAGAGGAGGGAGGGAAAATTCTTCATGGTAATAACATTGTCTATGCTGCTAGGTATTTAGAAGTGTTTTCTCCCATGTTCTGTGTTTTATAGACTGGAGGTGTGGTTTCATGAGGGGGGTGTGGTTTAAGGAGGTGGAGAGGGGATGGGGGGGTTTGGTTGGCTGTGAATGTTAACGTCTCCATTGGAGTCTGGATCTGCAGAAAGAGGACTTGTATGTTAGCCTGTTTTATTTTAATTACACCTCATTTGTTTGGCTAAGGTCAACTCCTACTGCTGAATGATTAGAAAATTGCTTCCAGTTGTGAAAATTTTAGTTCATTCAATTTTTGAATTTCTCTCTCTCTCCGTCTACCACACAGCTACCTTGTGTTTGCGACTTTCTCACCTTCCTCTGTTATTTATGTGTTTCTCTACAATCCCACTGTATAATTGTCTCTCCATTTATTTAATTATTCTCATCAAATGCACTCAATATTGTTCTCTCATCGTCCACTCAAATTATATATATTCTCTCCCACACAGTCTCTAACTCTCCCTCTCTCTCTTTCTCTCTAGTTGTGTCTGATCGCCCACCTCCAGTTGTCCGCCAGGGTCCGACCAATCAGACAGTCTCTGTGGACGGGACAGTGGTTCTGAGTTGCCTAGCAACGGGTAAGCCCACCCCCACCATCATGTGGAGGAAGGACGGGGTGTTGGTGTCCACTCACGACTCTCGGGTCAAACAGCTGGACACGGGTGCACTGCAGATCCGCTACGCCAAGGTAACACACAACACACTCAAACATGTACACACACGCATACACACACACATTCACATGCACACTCACACGCACACACAAAGAAACTCTCATCTTCACTGAATACACAGTATAAACACCTGGAATGGTAGACCTTCTCTCCAAGCTTTTCAAAGCATACAGATAAGACAATGTGTTGATGTACCTCTCTGGTTCAGAGTACTAGTACTGAGAAAATACATCAAACTGCAGGCGGACTGTGTATGAAGCCTTTATACTACAGGACTGTCTGATCTACAGAGCAACATGTAGGTCTACTGTAGTGTACCAGCTCACATGGAGTATCTTACTGAGGCAGTTGGCTGTCCAACCATATGCCCCATTATCCTAATATATGGAAATAAGAACTTCATTGAATGGAATTCTGTTCTCAATGTAGAACAGTTTGGCTGTTTGAAACTTCCGAATTGACCTCCTTCATATGTTTACATTTCCAATTAGCTCTTCCATTAGCCGAGACATTAATAACGCATTCCCCCAATCACTTTCAAAGCTGTCCTAAATAACGTCTATACGGCAGAGCGGCTGGCTGACTGGCTGGCAGAGTAACTCCTGCTGCTCCATCAGTAAATAAAGCATGTGATCAGTTCCCTCCTAGGGTCCAGCCATGCCTCTCCTCTCCTCAGTGAGCCGTCAATCAGCTGTCAGGGGTGTGAAGTGAATTCACACACACTATTGTCCTGTCACTCAACAGAGTGTGATGGGGAGCTGTGTGAAGCAGAACACTGAGGGAGAGACCAGGGGGGGTGTCGATGCTTTCTCCAGATGGAGGCATCAAGGGGTCAGAGTTCGCGTTAGACTGTTGCTGTGTGTATGCGTGAGTGTTGTGATGACTGCAGGCAGGTTGTGTGTGGTGACAGGGCTGTGGTGAATGGGCAACACTGTGAGAACAGTGTGATGTGTTTTCAACCCAAACCTTACGTAAGGCAATTTACATGAATGAACATTTAGTTTATGTTTGGAGGTAACGCACCATGTCTTTTGCAATGCATTTTAAGGAGCTGGATGACTTGTCGTACCTGTCAGGTTGAGCTTAGATGGACCCAACCTGGAGTCTGATCTACAGGGAACAAACACTCTCCCTCTCTCAAACACACTGAGACACACACTCTCCCTCTCTCAAACACACTGAGACACACACTCTCCCTCTCTCAAACACACTGAGACACACACTCTCCCTCTCTCAAACACACTGAGACACACACTCTCCCTCTCTCAAACACACTGAGACACACACTCTCCCTCTCTCAAACACACTGAGACACACACTCTCCCTCTCTCAAACACACTGAGACACACACTCTCCCTCTCTCAAACACACTGAGACACACACTCTCCCTCTCTCAAACACACTGAGACACACACTCTCCCTCTCTCAAACACACTGAGACACACACTCTCCCTCTCTCAAACACACTGAGACACACACTCTCCCTCTCTCAAACACACTGAGACACACACTCTCCCTCTCTCAAACACACTGAGACACACACTCTCCCTCTCTCAAACACACTGAGACACACACTCTCCCTCTCTCAAACACACTGAGACACACACTCTCCCTCTCTCAAACACACTGAGACACACACTCTCCCTCTCACACACTAGAGAGTGTCACCATATCTGTTCTGTAAAGCACTCCTTTCCCTGAGGGGAGGGTGAGAGGAGTGATGAGGAGGAGGAGAGGAGGGGAGAGGGAGAGGAGGTCTCCAATTAGTCTTTGTTCCTGTGGAAATCTTTTCAATTTGTCTGGTACAATCCTGCCACTTGGCCTTCCCAGCTGCTTTTCCCACTTTCTAGAGGGAAATATAATAGTGAGATTACCAGGCACTGATGGCTGGCTGCTAGGGACCACAGCAGCATGTCAATGAGAGAGAGAGAGAAAGAGAGATATTGGGGAGGAAGCAGCACTATTTTAGTCCATTTCCACTGATGTCCAGACAGTACCTTGTCATTTGCATTTGAACCCAGAGCGATCACTAATCTAGTCCCTCTCCCCTCTATTTCCTGTCCTCTTTTCTCCTGTCTTATAGCTGGGTGACACAGGCATGTACACATGCATCGCCTCCAGTCCCAGTGGCGAGGCCTCGTGGAAGGCCTATCTGGATGTTCAAGGTAAGCTACTGGGCTGCTGCCTACTGTCACTGTGGCTTCACTCCACCATGAATTAAATACATTCAGTCTGTAATTGCTTTTTTAGTTGGAATGTCACAATCTTGCCACCAGCCCAGGGAGTGTGCGTGAGTCTGTGTGTGTGTGAATGTGCTTGGTATGCATTCCATAGTCTGGCGTTACTGATAAAGTATTCATTTAGCTTTATAGAAAATGTCTCATGATACTCTCCTCATCTTCAGAGTTTGGTGTTCCAGTACAACCGGCCAGACCCACTGACCCCAACCTGATCCCCAGCGCCCCCTTCAAACCTGAGGTCACTGACGTCACCCGCACCTCCGTCACTCTGTCCTGGAAGCCCAACTTCTCAGGAGCCACGCCCACCTCCTACATCATAGAGGCCTTCAGGTAAGAGCAGAGGACATAGGAGGTCACTTGTGACCAAAATAAATAAAGTGATGTCACAGTGTATTTGTATTTATTATGGATCCCCATTAGTTCCTGTCAAGACAGCAGCTACTCTTCCTGGGATTTATTATGGATCCCCATTAGTTCCTGTCAAGGCAGCAGCTACTCTTCCTGGGATTTATTATGGATCCCCATTAGTTCCTGTCAAGGCAGCAGCTACTCTTCCTGGGGTCCAGCAACATTAAGGCAGTTATATAACATTTTAAAAACATTACATTTCACAACAGATTTCACAACACATTAAATGTGCGCCCCCAGGCCAATTCTCTACTACCACATATCATACGCCTATGGTCTGAGTGTGTGTATGAACTTTAAACCTGATGTGTAACATCCTGTTCTGTCTTCTCTCCTAGTCATGCATCAGGCAGCAGTTGGCAGACCCTGGCAGAACATGTGAAGACTGAGTCGTATGTACTGAAGGGCCTGAAGGCCAGTGCTGTCTATCTCTTCCTGGTCCGAGCTGCTAACGCCTACGGCCTGAGTGACCCCAGCCCCATCACTGACACCGTCAAAACACAAGGTGGGTCTCTGCTCTCTCTTAATGACTTGAAATGGGCCGCTTTACGGTAGGTCCCTGTCTGGACCTTGTCCCTGTCTGGACCTTGTCCCTGTCCCTGCATGGACCTTGTCCCTGTCCCTGCATGGACCTTGTCCCTGTCCCTGCATGGACCTTGTCCCTGTCTGGATCTTGCCCCTGTCCCTGTCTGGATCTTGCCCCTGTCCCTGCATGGATCTTGTCCCTGTCCCTGCATGGACCTTGTCCCTGTCTGGACATTGTCCCTGTCCCTGCATGGACCTTGTCCCTGTCCCTGCATGGACCTTGTCCCTGTCCCTGCATGGACCTTGTCCCTGTCCCTGCATGGACCTTGTCCCTGTCTGGACATTGTCCCTGTCCCTGCATGGACCTTGTCCCTGTCCCTGCATGGACCTTGTCCCTGTCTGAACTCTGTCCCAGTCTGAACCCTCTGCTGTTCATACTGGACAGGTATTTATCGTGTGTTTGTGTTTGTATGTTTGTGTGTGTGTGTGTGTGTGTGTGTGTATTGGCGTGTGTGTGTGTGTGTGTGTATGTTTGTGCGTGTGTGTGTGTGTGTGTGTGTGTGTGTGTGTGTGTGTGTGTGTGTGTGTGTGTTTGTGCATGTGTGTGTGTGTGTGTGTGTATGTGTATGTGTGTGTGTGTGTGCGCGTGCAGATATCCCCCCCACCAGTCAGGGAGTGGACCACCGTCAGATCCAGAGGGAGTTAGGAGAGGTGGTCATCCACCTTCACAACCCCACCATCCTCTCCTCCTCCTCTGTCAGAGTGCAGTGGACGGTGAGTGTTTTTCTCTGCTTCAAAACACGACTTTAGGGATGACATTCCCAATGAGTGACTCTTGTCATGTATGTACATTACCGTTCAAAAGTTTGGGGTCACTTAGAAATGTCCTTGTTTTTGAAAGAAAAGCAAAACAAAATGTCAATTCAAATAACATCAAATTGATCAGAAATACAGTGTAGACATTGTTAATGTTGTAAATGACTATTGTAGCTGGAAACGGCATATCTTTTAATGGAATATCTACATAGGCGTACAGAGGCCCATTATCAGCAACCATCACTCCTGTGTTCCAATGGCACATTGTGTTAGCTAATCCAAATGTATCATTTTAAAAGACTAATTGATCATTAGAAAACCCTTTTCCAATTATGTTAGCACAGCTGAAAACTGTTGTCTGATTAAAGAAGCAATAAAACTACCCTACTTTAGACTAGTTGAGTATCTGGAGCATCAGCACATGTGGGTTCTGTTACAGGCTCAAAATGGCCAAATACAAATAACTTTCTTCTGATACTTGTCAGTCTGTTCTTGTCCTGAGAAATGAAGGCCTTTCCATGCAAGAAATTGCCAAGAAACTGTACATAACGCTGTGTACTACTCCCTTCACAGAACAGCGTAAACTGGCTCTAACCAGAATAGAAAGAGGAGTGGGAGGCCCCGGTGCACAACTGAGCAAGAGGACAAGGTCATTAGAGTGTCTAGTTTGAGAAACAGACGCCTCACAAGTCCTCAACTGGCAGCTTCATTAAATAGTACCTGCAATACACCAGTCTCAACATCAACAGTGAAGAGGCGACTCCGGGATGCTGGCCTTCTAGGCAGAATTCCTCTGTCCAGTGTCTGTGTTCTTTTGCCCATCTCAATCTTTTCTTTTTATTGGCCAGTCTGAGATATGGATTTGTCTTTGCAACTCCGCCTAGAAGGCCAGCATCCCGGAGTCACCTCTTCACTGTTGACGTTGAGACTGGTGTTTTGCCAGTTGAGGACTTGTGAGGCATCTGTTTCTCAAACTAGAAACTCTAATGACCTTGTCCTTTTGCTCAGTTGTGCTCCGGGGCATCCCATTCCTCTTTCAATTCTGGTTAGAGCCAGTTTACGCTGTTCTGTGAAGGGAGTAGTACACAGCGTTATACGAGATCTTCCGTTTCTTGGCAATTTCTCTCATGGATTAGCCTTCATTTCTCAGAACAAGAATAGACTGACAAGTTTCAGAAGAAAGGTCTTTGTTTCAGGCCATTTTGAGCCTGTAATCGAACCCACAAGTGCTGATGCTCCAGATACTCAACAAGTCTAAAGAAGGCCAGTTTTATTGCTTCTTTAATCAGAACAGTTTTCAGCTGTACTAACATAATTGCAAAAGGGTTTTCTAATGATCAATTAGCTTTTTAAAATAATACACTTGGATTAGCTAACACAATGTGCCTTTGGAACACAGCAGTGATGGCTGCTGACAAGGTATTTTACTTTCAAAAACAAGGACATTTCTAAGTGACCTAAAACTTTTGAACGGTTTATTTATTATTTTAATATCTATTGTGTATTTTGTATGTTTTAGCATTAATTTTAAAACTTAAATGCATAATTTTTATTGTTCTCTCCAAATTCACCATAGAGAGTAGCTAGGTCTGGAGCGCTCTGTGCTCACGGTCGATTTGTTTGCCCACTCAGCAGTGCTAATGTGCTAGCGTCCTGTAGAGGACAGACCCTGCACTGCGGAGATGGACAGAGCAGAGAACAGACTGGAACCCTGTCAAAACTCTCTAAGTATCCATCTGGTCAGGGCCAGTCACACTGGCCAGCACTGCTGCTGTAAGACCTGTCTTTCTGCTAGTCTGTCTGCCTGTCTTTCTGCCTGTCTTCAATCAGAGCTAAACCAACCCACAGCGGCCCACTCACAACACTCCACAACACACAGTCCACTGCCATAAGCCGCCCAGCAGCGCAGCGTGCCAGCCTGTGCCTTCCCAGATTGAAAACACTTGACTGCTGTTAAAACAAGTGAAAAGGAAGAGGTGTCCAACTAGTGCTCTCAGGCTGAAATGGATTGCAGATGTGGGAGGAGAGAGGGAGGAGGAGAAGGAGAAAAGAGGATTATAAAGGAGGGGTAGAGATTAAAGGGCAGCATGCAGAGGTGTTAGGACCTCTATGCTGTTAGATCGTGGATATCTTATTAAACACTGTTTGGCTACCATGATTCCACTGGCTCCATGTCGATCTATTCCAGGTTATGTTGAATAGAAGGAAAGTATAACTGTACACCTCCTCACTAGTTGCATAAGAGACACTGTATTCTATAAACTGGCTTCTTATACAGTGCCTTCGGAAAGTATTCAGACCCCATTACATTTTATTTTACACAGCCTTATTATAAAATGTAATACATATATACTGTTCCTCATCAATATACACCCAATACCGCATAATGACGAAAATGTAAAATATAAATACCTATTTACATAAGTATTCAGACCCTTTGCTATGACACTCGAAATTGAGCTCAGGTGCATCGTGTTTCCATTGATCATCCTTGGTATGTTTCTACAACTTGATTGGAGTCCACCTGTGGTAAATTCAAATTTTTGGAAATTCTTTGGAAAGGCACACACCTGTCTACATAAGGTCCCACAATTAACAGTACATGTCAGAGAAAAATGCAAGCCACAAGGTCGAAGGAATTGTCCGTAAATTGTGTCGAGGCACAGAACTGGGGAAGGTACCAAATAATGTTTGCAGCATTGAAGGTCCCCAAGAACACAGTGGCTTCCTTCATTCTTAAATGGAAAAGTTTGGATCCACTAAGACTCTTCCTAGAGCTGGCCGTGTGGACAAACGGAGCAATCGGGGCAGGGGCCTAGGTGACCAAGAACGCTATGGTCACTCTGACAGAGCTCCAGAGTTACTCTTTGGAGATGGGAGAACCTTCCAGAAGGACAACCATCTCTGCAGCACTCCACCAAGCAGGCCTTTATGGTAGAGTGGCCAGATCGAAGCCACTCCTCAGTGTAAGGCATATGACAGCCAGCTTGGAGTTTGCCAAAGGGCACCTAAAGACTCTCAGACCATGAGAAACAAGATTTCCTGCCCTGATGAAACCAAGATTGAGCTTTCTTGCCTGAATTCCAAGCGTCATGTCTAGAGGAAACCTGCTGTGGGGATGTTTTTCAGCGGCAGGGACTGGGAGACTAGTCATTATCGAGGGAAAGATGAACGGAGCAAAGAACAGAGGGATCCTTGATGAATACCTGCTCCAGAGCGTTCAGGACCTCAGACTGGGGTAAAGGTTCACCCTCCAACAGGACAACGACCCTAAGCACACAGCCAAGACAAGTCTTTGAATGTCATTGAGTGGCCCAGCCAGAGCCTGGACTTGTACCCGATCGAACAACTCTGGAGAGACCTCTGGACGCTCCACATCCAGCGTCATACCCAACAAGACTTGAGTCTGTCATTGCTGCCAAGGGTGCTTTAACTGAATAAAGGGTCTGAAAACTTATGTAAATGTGATATTTCCGTTGCACAGTTCTGAGCCTAATGAGATCACCTGAGCCGGCATAATTTTTTTTAGTGGAGGATTAAAAAAAGTGCTGCCTACCTTTCCCAGAGACCTTGCTGGATAGTACAGTACAGTAGTACAATACACTACAGTACAGCAATACAATACAATACACTACAGTACAGTAGTACAATACACTACAGTACAGCAATACAATACAATACACTGCAGTACAGTAGTACAAGACACTACAGTACAGTGCTGTACAGTACCATTCTAGTGCACACCAATAGGTTGTATTGTAGAGTTCACACATACAATAGAGGCACATGCATAGATGATCCCTGACTGACAACACAGAGGCTCTCTAAATCAAGATCCACCTTTACCAATGCTCTATTATACGAAATGATCTCTGTCATCATGGCTCTCTCTGTACCCTCAGCATATCCTGTCCCCTGCTGTGTGTGAGTCAGTCAGTATGAGAGGCTGCACTGTCCCCTCTGATCCTAGACTAGAGTTCCCAGTAAGTCAGGAGGAGACGGGCCGGGCTGTCATGTCAGGTGCCCTGTTCTAGCCCCCTGTAACCAGGACCAGACTCTCGGAACCTCTGGGCTATGACCTCATGGTGCGCTGTGGTTTCCAGACATCGCTGACGCTCCAAATGGAACCGCTCTGCTGGCCAACACACAGACGGAGGGATGGATAGATGGATGGATGGATAAGTGGATGGACATTGTGATGAGTTAACACTCCGGACCCCGCTAGCTAGCCAGCCAGCCAGACAGCCAGCCAGCCAGAGACAGCCACATTAGTAAAATGGGCCTACAGCTACAACTGAACTGTCTATTGATAATGTTCCAGAATGATGCTGAGAGACTTTCCACTGTAGAGTCACTCTGAGTGCCTAAATGGAGTCAAGTTGACCGTGTGTGTGTATGTGTGTTATTGTCTCCCCTGGCCACTAGGTGGAGCAGCAGTCTCAGTACATCCAGGGTTATAAGGTGATGTACCGTGCCTCTCCAGAGGGCCAGCAGAGGAGTGACTGGGCTGTGTTTGAGGTGAGAACCCCAGGGGAGGACAGTACTGTGGTGCCCCAGCTCAGGAAGGGAGTCACTTACGAGTTCAAAGTTCGGCCCTTCTTCAACGAGTTCCAGGGAACAGACAGTGAGGTCAAGATAGCCAAGACTCTGGAGGAAGGTGGGTGGACAAGTCTGTGTGTGTGTGTGTGTGTGTGTGTGTGTGTGTGTGTGTGTGTGTGTGTGTGTGTGTGTGTGTGTGTGTGTGTGTGTGTGTGTTTGTCTGTGACCTTTGTAACTATGCATGTGTGTGAGAACAGCAGCTGTTCCCAGCGGGCGTAGAGAGTAAAGGATGACTGTGTGTTCTGTGGTGTTTCTGTGTGTTAGACCAGATGTTGTACTGTTGGAAAAAGTCCCGTGAAACAGAGGATGATGAACCCAAATACTATTTGTCACCTAGGTGCTGTGTTAATTATTGAAAAGGATGTGGTTGTGAAAATCTTCCAGGGTTTGGGTGCAACCCAGAGCTCATATAGGCCATATGAAAGAGAGAAGCGTTGTGAAAAGTTATGTGGAATGAATGAGAGAGGAGCTGACTGAAAAAAAGACTGTTAGCCAAAATGTGTGTGGGTGTGTGTTTTCCTTCTTCCTTGTTGTATTCAGCAAAGCTTTGTTGCTAATTGTGTTGCTAATTGTTTTCGTAGTTCAAACACGTTGGCCTCACTCCCGTGAGCAGGAATGCCTGATTTCATTACAGTCAATCGGAACGAGATTAAGAGTGTTATGTTGTATGTTGTCATAATAAATTAACTTTAATTAAACTCATCAGGGTAGAATCATCACAGAACACACAGGCGTAAACATTGCAATCAGAATTCTCTCTTTGTTTGAATAAACAGGGATTTTTTAAAAATGTATTTGTAAACACTTTCTCTGAACAAAGAAAAATTGTCATTTTAGTACAGACCCCTAGTGAATAGAGACAGTCCAACTGTGACTGTTCTACTTCTGTTAGTACAGACCCCTAGTGAATAGAGACAGTCCAACTGTGACTGTTCTACTTCTGTTAGTACAGACCCCTAGTGAATAGAGACAGTCCAACTGTGACTGTTCTACTTCTGTTAGTACAGACCCCTAGTGAATAGAGACAGTCCAACTGTGACTGTTCTACTTCTGTTAGTACAGACCCCTAGTGAATAGAGACAGTCCAACTGTGACTGTTCTACTTCTGTTAGTACAGACCCCTAGTGAATAGAGACAGTCCAACTGTGACTGTTCTACTTCTGTTAGTACAGACCCCTAGTGAATAGAGACAGTCCAACTGTGACTGTTCTACTTCTGTTAGTACAGACCCCTAGTGAATAGAGACAGTCCAACTGTAACTGTTCTACTTCTGTTAGTACAGACCCCTAGTGAATAGAGACAGTCCAACTGTGACTGTTCTACTTCTGTTAGTACAGACCCCTAGTGAATAGAGACAGTCCAACTGTAACTGTTCTACTTCTGTTAGTACAGACCCCTAGTGAATAGAGACAGTCCAACTGTGACTGTTCTACTTCTGTTAGTACAGACCCCTAGTGAATAGAGACAGTCCAACTGTGACTGTTCTACTTCTGTTAGTACAGACCCCTAGTGAATAGAGACAGTCCAACTGTGACTGTTCTACTTCTGTTAGTACAGACCCTAGTGAATAGAGACAGTCCAACTGTGACTGTTCTACTTCTGTTAGTACAGACCCCTAGTGAATAGAGACAGTCCAACTGTGACTGTTCTACTTCTGTTAGTACAGACCCCTAGTGAATAGAGACAGTCCAACTGTGACTGTTCTACTTCTGTTAGTACAGACCCCTAGTGAATAGAGACAGTCCAACTGTAACTGTTCTACTTCTGTTAGTACAGACCCCTAGTGAATAGAGACAGTCCAACTGTAACTGTTCTACTTCTGTTAGTACAGACCCCTAGTGAATAGAGACAGTCCAACTGTGACTGTTCTACTTCTGTTAGTACAGACCCCTAGTGAATAGAGACAGTCCAACTGTAACTGTTCTACTTCTGTTAGTACAGACCCCTAGTGAATAGAGACAGTCCAACTGTGACTGTTCTACTTCTGTTAGTACAGACCCCTAGTGAATAGAGACAGTCCAACTGTGACTGTTCTACTTCTGTTAGTACAGACCCCTAGTGAATAGAGACAGTCCAACTGTGACTGTTCTACTTCTGTTAGTACAGACCCCTAGTGAATAGAGACAGTCCAACTGTAACTGTTCTACTTCTGTTAGTACAGACCCCTAGTGAATAGAGACAGTCCAACTGTGACTGTTCTACTTCTGTTAGTACAGACCCCTAGTGAATAGAGACAGTCCAACTGTGACTGTTCTACTTCTGTTCTCTTCTGGATAGGATCCATTTATGAGAGCAGTAGAAGTGAGGAGAGAGCAGACAGTGTGTGTTACTGTTGTAACAGTGTGTGGGGACAGACAGCTGGGGACAGACAGTGTGTGTTACTGTTGTAACAGTGTGTGGGGACAGACAGTGTGTGTTACTGTTGTAACAGTGTGTGGGGACAGACAGTGTGTGTTACTGTTGTAACAGTGTGTGGGGACAGAAAGCTGGGGACAGACAGTGTGTGTTACTGTTGTAACAGTGTGTGGGGACAGACAGTGTGTGTTACTGTTGTAACAGTGTGTGGTGACAGACAGTGTGTGTTACTGTTGTAACAGTGTGTGGGGACAGATAGCTGGGGACAGACAGTGTGTGTTACTGTTGTAACAGTGTGTGGGGACAGACAGCTGGGGACAGACAGTGTGTGTTACTGTTGTAACAGTGTGTGGGGACAGACAGTGTGTGTTACTGTTGTAACAGTGTGTGGGGACAGACAGTGTGTGTTACTGTTGTAACAGTGTGTGGGGACAGACAGTGTGTGTTACTGTTGTAACAGTGTGTGAGGACAGACAGTGTGTGTTACTGTTGTAACAGTGTGTGGGGACAGACAATGTGTGTTACTGTTGTAACAGTGTGTGGGGACAGACAGCTGGGGACAGACAGTGTGTGTTACTGTTGTAACAGTGTGTGGGGACAGACAATGTTTGTTACTGTTGTTACAGTGTGTGGGGACAGACAGTGTGTGTTACTGTTGTAACAGTGTGTGGGGACAGACAATGTGTGTTACTGTTGTAACAGTGTGTGGGGACAGACAGCTGGGGACAGACAGTGTGTGTTACTGTTGTAACAGTGTGTGGGGACAGACAGCTGGGGACAGACAGTGTGTGTTACTGTTGTAACAGTGTGTGGGGACAGACAGTGTGTGTTACTGTTGTAACAGTGTGTGGGGACAGACAGCTGGGAGCAGACAGTGTGTGTTACTGTTGTAACAGTGTGTGGGGACAGACAGCTGGGGACAGACAGTGTGTGTTACTGTTGTAACAGTGTGTGGGGACAGACAGCTGGGGACAGACAGTGTGTGTTACTGTTGTAACAGTGTGTGGGGACAGACAGTGTGTGTTACTGTTGTAACAGTGTGTGGGGACAGACAGCTGGGAGCAGACAGTGTGTGTTACTGTTGTAACAGTGTGTGGGGACAGACAGCTGGGGACAGACAGTGTGTGTTACTGTTGTAACAGTGTGTGGGGACAGACAGTGTGTGTTACTGTTGTAACAGTGTGTGGGGACAGAGCTGGGGACAGACTGTGTGTGTTACTGTTGTAACAGTGTGTGGGGACAGACAGCTGGGAGCAGACAGTGTGTGTTACTGTTGTAACAGTGTGTGGGGCAGACAGCTGGGGACAGACAGTGTGTGTTACTGTTGTAACAGTGTGTGGGGACAGACAGTGTGTGTTACTGTTGTAACAGTGTGTTGGGACAGCCAGCTGGGGACAGACAGTGTGTGTTACTGTTGTAACAGTGTGTGGGGACAGATAGCTGGGGACAGACAGTGTGTGTTACTGTTGTAACAGTGTGTGGGGACAGACAGCTGGGGACAGACAGTGTGTGTTACCGTTGTAACAGTGTGTGGGGACAGACAGTGTGTGTTACTGTTGTAACAGTGTGTGGTGACAGACAGTGTGTGTTACTGTTGTAACAGTGTGTGGGGACAGACAGCTGGGGACAGACAGTGTGTGTCACTGTTGTAACAGTGTGTGGGGACAGACAGCTGGGAGCAGACAGTGTGTGTTACTGTTGTAACAGTGTGTGGGGACAGACAGTGTGTGTTACTGTTGTAACAGTGTGTGGGGACAGACAGCTGGGGACAGACAGTGTGTGTTACTGTTGTAACAGTGTGTGGGGACAGACGGCTGGGGACAGACAGTGTGTGTCACTGTTGTAACAGTGTGTGGGGACAGACAGCTGGGAGCAGACAGTGTGTGTTACTGTTGTAACAGTGTGTGGGGACAGACAGTGTGTGTTACTGTTGTAACAGTGTGTGGGGACAGACAATGTGTGTTACTGTTGTAACAGTGTGTGGGGACAGACAGTGTGTGTTACTGTTGTAACAGTGTGTGGGGACAGACAGCTGGGGACGGACAGTGTGTGTTACTGTTGTAACAGTGTGTGGGGACAGACAGCTGGGGACAGACAGTGTGTGTTACTGTTGTAACAGTGTGTGGGGACAGACAGCTGGGAGCAGACAGTGTGTGTTACTGTTGTAACAGTGTGTGGGGACAGACAGCTGGGGACAGACAGTGTGTGTTACTCTTGTAACAGTGTGTGGGGACAGACAGTGTGTGTTACTGTTGTAACAGTGTGTGGGGACAGATAGCTGGGGACAGACAGTGTGTGTTACTGTTGTAACAGTGTGTGGGGACAGACAGCTGGGGACAGACAGTGTGTGTTACTGTTGTAACAGTGTGTGGGGACAGACAGCTGGGAGCAGACAGTGTGTGTTACTGTTGTAACAGTGTGTGGGGACAGACAGTGTGTGTTACTGTTGTAACAGTGTGTGGGGACAGACAGCTGGGGACAGACAGTGTGTGTTACTGTTGTAACAGTGTGTTGGGGACAGACAGCTGGGGACAGACAGTGTGTGTTACTGTTGTAACAGTGTGTGGGGACAGACAGTGTGTGTTACTGTTGTAACAGTGTGTGGGGACAGACAGCTGGGAGCAGACAGTGTGTGTTACTGTTGTAACAGTGTGTGGGGACAGACAGCTGGGGACAGACAGTGTGTGTTACTGTTGTAACAGTGTGTGGGGACAGACAGCTGGGGACAGACAGTGTGTGTTACTGTTGTAACAGTGTGTGGGGACAGACAGTGTGTGTTACTGTTGTAACAGTGTGTGGGGACAGACAGCTGGGGACAGACTGTGTGTGTTACTGTTGTAACAGTGTGTTGGGGACAGACAGCTGGGGACAGACAGTGTGTGTTACTGTTGTAACAGTGTGTGGGGATAGACAGCTGGGGACAGACAGTGTGTGTTACTGTTGTAACAGTGTGTGGTGACAGACAGTGTGTGTTACTGTTGTAACAGTGTGTGGGGACAGATAGCTGGGGACAGACAGTGTGTGTTACTGTTGTAACAGTGTGTGGGGACAGACAGCTGGGGACAGACAGTGTGTGTTACTGTTGTAACAGTGTGTGGGGACAGACAGTGTGTGTTACTGTTGTAACAGTGTGTGGGGACAGACAGTGTGTGTTACTGTTGTAACAGTGTGTGGGGACAGATAGCTGGGGACAGACAGTGTGTGTTACTGTTGTAACAGTGTGTGGGGACAGACAGCTGGGAGCAGACAGTGTGTGTTACTGTTGTAACAGTGTGTGGGGACAGACAGTGTGTGTTACTGTTGTAACAGTGTGGGGGGACAGACAGCTGGGGACAGACAGTGTGTGTTACTGTTGTAACAGTGTGTGGGGACAGACAGCTGGGGACAGACAGTGTGTGTTACTGTTGTAACAGTGTGTGGGGACAGACAGTGTGTGTTACTGTTGTAACAGTGTGTGGGGACAGACAGCTGGGAGCAGACAGTGTGTGTTACTGTTGTAACAGTGTGTGGGGACAGACAGCTGGGGACAGACAGTGTGTGTTACTGTTGTAACAGTGTGTGGGGACAGACAGCTGGGGACAGACAGTGTGTGTTACTGTTGTAACAGTGTGTGGGGACAGACAGTGTGTGTTACTGTTGTAACAGTGTGTGGGGACAGACAGCTGGGGACAGACTGTGTGTGTTACTGTTGTAACAGTGTGTGGGGACAGACAGCTGGGGACAGACAGTGTGTGTTACTGTTGTAACAGTGTGTGGGGACAGACAGCTGGGGACAGACAGTGTGTGTTACTGTTGTAACAGTGTGTGGTGACAGACAGTGTGTGTTACTGTTGTAACAGTGTGTGGGGACAGATAGCTGGGGACAGACAGTGTGTGTTACTGTTGTAACAGTGTGTGGGGACAGACAGCTGGGGACAGACAGTGTGTGTTACTGTTGTAACAGTGTGTGGGGACAGACAGTGTGTGTTACTGTTGTAACAGTGTGTGGGGACAGACAGTGTGTGTTACTGTTGTAACAGTGTGTGGGGACAGACAGTGTGTGTTACTGTTGTAACAGTGTGTGAGGACAGACAGTGTGTGTTACTGTTGTAACAGTGTGTGGGGACAGACAATGTGTGTTACTGTTGTTACAGTGTGTGGGGACAGACAGTGTGTGTTACTGTTGTAACAGTGTGTGGGGACAGACAGCTGGGGACAGACAGTGTGTGTTACTGTTGTAACAGTGTGTGAGGACAGACAGTGTGTGTTACTGTTGTAACAGTGTGTGGGGACAGACAGTGTGTGTTACTGTTGTAACAGTGTGTGGAGACAGACAGTGTGTGTTACTGTTGTAACAGTGTGTGGGGACAGACAGCTGGGGACAGACAGTGTGTGTTACTGTTGTAACAGTGTGTGGGGACAGACAGCTGGGGACAGACAGTGTGTGTTACTGTTGTAACAGTGTGTGGGGACAGACAGTGTGTGTTACTGTTGTAACAGTGTGTGGGGACAGACAGCTGGGAGCAGACAGTGTGTGTTACTGTTGTAACAGTGTGTGGGGACAGACAGCTGGGGACAGACAGTGTGTGTTACTGTTGTAACAGTGTGTGGGGACAGACAGCTGGGGACAGACAGTGTGTGTTACTGTTGTAACAGTGTGTGGGGACAGACAGTGTGTGTTACTGTTGTAACAGTGTGTGGGGACAGACAGCTGGGGACAGACTGTGTGTGTTACTGTTGTAACAGTGTGTGGGGACAGACAGCTGGGGACAGACAGTGTGTGTTACTGTTGTAACAGTGTGTGGGGATAGACAGCTGGGGACAGACAGTGTGTGTTACTGTTGTAACAGTGTGTGGTGACAGACAGTGTGTGTTACTGTTGTAACAGTGTGTGGGGACAGATAGCTGGGGACAGACAGTGTGTGTTACTGTTGTAACAGTGTGTGGGGACAGACAGCTGGGGACAGACAGTGTGTGTTACTGTTGTAACAGTGTGTGGGGACAGACAGTGTGTGTTACTGTTGTAACAGTGTGTGGGGACAGACAGTGTGTGTTACTGTTGTAACAGTGTGTGGGGACAGATAGCTGGGGACAGACAGTGTGTGTTACTGTTGTAACAGTATGTGGGGACAGACAGCTGGGGACAGACAGTGTGTGTTACTGTTGTAACAGTGTGTGGGGACAGACAGCTGGGAGCAGACAGTGTGTGTTACTGTTGTAACAGTGTGGGGGGACAGACAGCTGGGGACAGACAGTGTGTGTTACTGTTGTAACAGTGTGTGGGGACAGACAGCTGGGGACAGACAGTGTGTGTTACTGTTGTAACAGTGTGTGGGGACAGACAGTGTGTGTTACTGTTGTAACAGTGTGTGGGGACAGACAGCTGGGAGCAGACAGTGTGTGTTACTGTTGTAACAGTGTGTGGGGACAGACAGCTGGGGACAGACAGTGTGTGTTACTGTTGTAACAGTGTGTGGGGACAGACAGCTGGGGACAGACAGTGTGTGTTACTGTTGTAACAGTGTGTGGGGACAGACAGCTGGGGACAGACAGTGTGTGTTACTGTTGTAACAGTGTGTGGGGACAGACAGTGTGTGTTACTGTTGTAACAGTGTGTGGGGACAGACAGCTGGGGACAGACTGTGTGTGTTACTGTTGTAACAGTGTGTTGGGGACAGACAGCTGGGGACAGACAGTGTGTGTTACTGTTGTAACAGTGTGTGGGGATAGACAGCTGGGGACAGACAGTGTGTGTTACTGTTGTAACAGTGTGTGGTGACAGACAGTGTGTGTTACTGTTGTAACAGTGTGTGGGGACAGATAGCTGGGGACAGACAGTGTGTGTTACTGTTGTAACAGTGTGTGGGGACAGACAGCTGGGGACAGACAGTGTGTGTTACTGTTGTAACAGTGTGTGGGGACAGACAGTGTGTGTTACTGTTGTAACAGTGTGTGGGGACAGACAGTGTGTGTTACTGTTGTAACAGTGTGTGGGGACAGATAGCTGGGGACAGACAGTGTGTGTTACTGTTGTAACAGTGTGTGGGGACAGACAGCTGGGAGCAGACAGTGTGTGTTACTGTTGTAACAGTGTGTGGGGACAGACAGTGTGTGTTACTGTTGTAACAGTGTGGGGGGACAGACAGCTGGGGACAGACAGTGTGTGTTACTGTTGTAACAGTGTGTGGGGACAGACAGCTGGGGACAGACAGTGTGTGTTACTGTTGTAACAGTGTGTGGGGACAGACAGTGTGTGTTACTGTTGTAACAGTGTGTGTTACTGTTGTAACAGTGTGTGGGGACAGACAGCTGGGAGCAGACAGTGTGTGTTACTGTTGTAACAGTGTGTGGGGACAGACAGCTGGGGACAGACAGTGTGTGTTACTGTTGTAACAGTGTGTGGGGACAGACAGCTGGGGACAGACAGTGTGTGTTACTGTTGTAACAGTGTGTGGGGACAGACAGTGTGTGTTACTGTTGTAACAGTGTGTGGGGACAGACAGCTGGGGACAGACTGTGTGTGTTACTGTTGTAACAGTGTGTGGGGACAGACAGCTGGGGACAGACAGTGTGTGTTACTGTTGTAACAGTGTGTGGGGACAGACAGCTGGGGACAGACAGTGTGTGTTACTGTTGTAACAGTGTGTGGTGACAGACAGTGTGTGTTACTGTTGTAACAGTGTGTGGGGACAGATAGCTGGGGACAGACAGTGTGTGTTACTGTTGTAACAGTGTGTGGGGACAGACAGCTGGGGACAGACAGTGTGTGTTACTGTTGTAACAGTGTGTGGGGACAGACAGTGTGTGTTACTGTTGTAACAGTGTGTGGGGACAGACAGTGTGTGTTACTGTTGTAACAGTATGTGGGGACAGACAGTGTGTGTTACTGTTGTAACAGTGTGTGAGGACAGACAGTGTGTGTTACTGTTGTAACAGTGTGTGGGGACAGACAATGTGTGTTACTGTTGTTACAGTGTGTGGGGACAGACAGTGTGTGTTACTGTTGTAACAGTGTGTGGGGACAGACAGCTGGGGACAGACAGTGTGTGTTACTGTTGTAACAGTGTGTGAGGACAGACAGTGTGTGTTACTGTTGTAACAGTGTGTGGGGACAGACAGTGTGTGTTACTGTTGTAACAGTGTGTGGGGACAGACAGTGTGTGTTACTGTTGTAACAGTGTGTGGGGACAGACAGCTGGGGACAGACAGTGTGTGTTACTGTTGTAACAGTGTGTGGGGACAGACAGCTGGGGACAGACAGTGTGTGTTACTGTTGTAACAGTGTGTGGGGACAGACAGACAGTGTGTGTTACTGTTGTAACAGTGTGTGGGGACAGACAGCTGGGAGCAGACAGTGTGTGTTACTGTTGTAACAGTGTGTGGGGACAGACAGCTGGGGACAGACAGTGTGTGTTACTGTTGTAACAGTGTGTGGGGACAGACAGCTGGGGACAGACAGTGTGTGTTACTGTTGTAACAGTGTGTGGGGACAGACAGTGTGTGTTACTGTTGTAACAGTGTGTGGGGACAGTGCTGGGGACAGACTGTGTGTGTTACTGTTGTAACAGTGTGTGGGACAGACAGCTGGGGACAGACAGTGTGTGTTACTGTTGTAACAGTGTGTGGGGATAGACAGCTGGGGACAGACAGTGTGTGTTACTGTTGTAACAGTGTGTGGTGACAGACAGTGTGTGTTACTGTTGTAACAGTGTGTGGGGACAGATAGCTGGGGACAGACAGTGTGTGTTACTGTTGTAACAGTGTGTGGGGACAGACAGCTGGGGACAGACACTGTTGTAACAGTGTTGGGGACAGACAGCTACTGTTGTAACAGTGTGTGGGGACAGAGAGTGTGTGTTACTGTTGTAACAGTGTGTGGGGACAGACAGTGTGTGTTACTGTTGTAACAGTGTGTGGGGACAGATAGCTGGGGACAGACAGTGTGTGTTACTGTTGTAACAGTATGTGGGGACAGACAGCTGGGGACAGACAGTGTGTGTTACTGTTGTAACAGTGTGTGGGGACAGACAGCTGGGAGCAGACAGTGTGTGTTACTGTTGTAACAGTGTGTGGGGACAGACAGTGTGTGTTACTGTTGTAACAGTGTGGGGGGACAGACAGCTGGGGACAGACAGTGTGTGTTACTGTTGTAACAGTGTGTGGGGACAGACAGCTGGGGACAGACAGTGTGTGTTACTGTTGTAACAGTGTGTGGGGACAGACAGTGTGTGTTACTGTTGTAACAGTGTGTGGGGACAGACAGCTGGGAGCAGACAGTGTGTGTTACTGTTGTAACAGTGTGTGGGGACAGACAGCTGGGGACAGACAGTGTGTGTTACTGTTGTAACAGTGTGTGGGGACAGACAGTGTGTGTTACTGTTGTAACAGTGTGTGGGGACAGACAGTGTGTGTTACTGTTGTAACAGTGTGTGGGGACAGACAGCTGGGGACAGACTGTGTGTGTTACTGTTGTAACAGTGTGTGGGGACAGACAGCTGGGGACAGACAGTGTGTGTTACTGTTGTAACAGTGTGTGGGGACAGACAGCTGGGGACAGACAGTGTGTGTTACTGTTGTAACAGTGTGTGGTGACAGACAGTGTGTGTTACTGTTGTAACAGTGTGTGGGGACAGATAGCTGGGGACAGACAGTGTGTGTTACTGTTGTAACAGTGTGTGGGGACAGACAGCTGGGGACAGACAGTGTGTGTTACTGTTGTAACAGTGTGTGGGGACAGACAGTGTGTGTTACTGTTGTAACAGTGTGTGGGGACAGACAGTGTGTGTTACTGTTGTAACAGTGTGTGGGGACAGACAGTGTGTGTTACTGTTGTAACAGTGTGTGAGGACAGACAGTGTGTGTGTTACTGTTGTAACAGTGTGTGGGGACAGACAATGTGTGTTACTGTTGTTACAGTGTGTGGGGACAGACAGTGTGTGTTACTGTTGTAACAGTGTGTGGGGACAGACAGCTGGGGACAGACAGTGTGTGTTACTGTTGTAACAGTGTGTGAGGACAGACAGTGTGTGTTACTGTTGTAACAGTGTGTGGGGACAGACAGTGTGTGTTACTGTTGTAACAGTGTGTGAGGACAGACAGTGTGTGTTACTGTTGTAACAGTGTGTGGGGACAGACAGTGTGTGTTACTGTTGTAACAGTGTGTGGGGACAGACAGTGTGTGTTACTGTTGTAACAGTGTGTGGGGACAGACAGCTGGGGACAGCCAGTGTGTGTTACTGTTGTAACAGTGTGTGGGGACAGACAGCTGGGGACAGACAGTGTGTGTTACTGTTGTAACAGTGTGTGGGGACAGACAGTGTGTGTTACTGTTGTAACAGTGTGTGGGGACAGACAATGTGTGTTACTGTTGTAACAGTGTGTGGGGACAGACAGTGTGTGTTACTGTTGTAACAGTGTGTGGGGACAGACAATATGTGTTACTGTTGTAACAGTGTGTGGGGACAGACAGCTGGGGACAGACAGTGTGTGTTACTGTTGTAACAGTGTGTGGGGACAGACAGTGTGTGTTACTGTTGTAACAGTGTGTGGGGACAGATAGCTGGGGACAGACAGTGTGTGTTACTGTTGTAACAGTGTGTGGGGACAGACAATGTGTGTTACTGTTGTAACAGTGTGTGGGGACAGACAGTGTGTGTTACTGTTGATGGTGTATTACATTTACATGTGTTGTTGTGTCTGTCTATCTGTCTGTCCCCAGCTCCCAGTGCAGCCCCTCGTGGGGTTACCGTCACAGAGAGTGGGGACAATGGGACCGCCATCATGGTCTCCTGGCAACCGCCTCCAGAGGAGGAGCAGAACGGGGTGGTCCAGGAGTACAAGGTGAGAACACTGGCAGGGACACCCAAATTACCCACATATACTCTGAGTTTGGTCAAAGGTAGTGTACTACGGTAGTGTACTACTATGTAGGCAACCCCTGGCCTCTGGTCTGCAGGGTATATCTACTGTAACAACATGTCATTATTTGTAACACAGAGCGAGACAAAGGAGAGACAGACTGTAAGGTAATACATGGGTAGAGGTTATCATCTTCCTCTGTGCCTAGTCATCTCAGAGCTGAAATGGTTGTGAAACATTGCCATCTGGTGGACTAGATAGATGTACACACTTTCTGAGTTGTCCTGGGGGGCTGGCTCTCTGTTCCTTAGTGCAGGGGTATTCAACTCCTAATCTACGGGGTCCAGAGCCTGCTGGTACTGTTCTACCTCATAATTAATTGCACCTACGTGGTTTCCCAGGTCTAAATCCCCTAATTATAGCAGAAGAATTGGGGGAAAAACACTGGTCATTTCAATGTGTATTCCACATTGATTCAACAGAATTGAATTGAAATCATGTGGAAACAACATTGATTCAACCAGTGTGTGCCCAGTGGGTGGCTTCGAGGTCCAGCTTTGAATATGAGGGCCTTTCGTGGATTATTCAGAGTTAGTCTACTGAAGGTCTAGACTAACTGATGTATTCTCTATACAGCCATTCATTATATCCATACGTTATAGTCATACATTATATCCATACATTGTAGTCATACATTATAGCCACATATTATAGCAGCCAAACATTTTAGCAGCCATACATTTTAGCCATATATTACAGCCATACATTAGACTCATATATTGTATCCATACATATAACCATATATTATACCCATTCATTACATTATAAACATACATTGTATCCATACATTATAGTCATACATTATAGGCATACATTATAGCCATATGTTGTATGCATACATTATAGGCATACATTACAGGCATACCTTATAGGCATGCACTATAGGCATACATTACAGGCATACCTTGTAGGCATGCACTATAGCCATACATTACAGGCATACCTTATAGGCATACATTACAGGCATACCTTATAGGCATGCACTATAGCCATACATTACAGGCATACCTTATAGGCATACATTACAGGCATACCTTAGGCATGCACTATAGGCATACATTGTAGCAACACATTGTATATTCATCCTGCTGATGAATAAATCTAATGATGAGAGGTCTGCAGACTTAACATCTAGATAGGGATATATTTTCTGAACATCTATTGGCGCTTGGCCATTGGCCCACAAGCTACTCTTATGAGCCTCTTAAATCATTGGAAGGGATTTCTTTGACTCTGCTCTGCTGGAAAGAGGGTTATGAATGGGAAAGACAGACAGAGAATCCAATCAAGGTGAAGACAACGGGAGAGTGAGATTATAGCAGGGGAAATAGAGCGAAGCTTGTCAGATATTTTTGGGAAGGCTTCTCTTGTTAAACCGTTTAATCTTTTACGACAGTGGGCTAAATCAGGGTCCCAGAGTGATTCTTGGTAGTCTTGAACAAATCTACTTTGAAACAAAACATACCTCAGAAATACAGAATGGTTATGGGCTTAAAAAAAGAAGACAACTGTACTATGTCAGATATAGAGTTGAAATGTATTCCATTTGGATCCCAATATTTCACTTTATATACATCACATCAGACTGAAAGATAACAAAACTGTTTGACATAGAAAACACCAGATTTTCGTTGTTAAAAAAATAAAATAAAAATGAAATTATGACAACGTTATATAATAACGTTCCACCCATGAGGCCAAAGGGGGAGCTTTTGGTCATTGACTTCAGGAAAGGGCTACTCCACTCCATCTCCATAGCATTCCTCTCTCCGCCCTCTGCTCCACTCCCTCCTCTCTGTGTTCACTCATAAGTATTCTCTTTGTGTAACCCCCTCGCTGTGGCCAGCACACTCCTCATATAACATGCAGTGTGAGTACTGACATTTTAATTGGAAAGTTCTTTTTTGTCACAGGGATTTGTAGGTTAGTGTTGGAGGGGAGACACAGCAAAGTCAGTTTAAAAGTTAAGCCACTGTTAATTTTCCAGGTAAATGTTTTCTGCCAATAGGGTTTATAGTAATTTCATGGTTGTTAATTCCGGCGCGGCAGCGTTCCTTGGTCATTACTGCATATGGTCCCTAGTGGCGCTTCTTCCCACCACGACTCCTAAAGCAGCCCCTCAGGCTTCTGGGGCTTTCTAACACTACCCCCTACCTCCAAACACACACACACGTCTCTGTGTGAGGGATGTTAACATACGGTGGTGGGGGTAGAGAAAGCAGAGGCGGCCATGTTCAGGATGCTGGGGTTAGCCAGGTTCATGATGCTGGGGTTATCCAGGTTCAGGATGCTGGGGTTATCCAGGTTCATGATGCTGGGGTTATCCAGGTTCAGGATGCTGGGGTTAGCCAGGTTCAGGAGGCTGGGGTTAGCCAGGTTCAAGATGCTGGGGTTAGCCAGGTTCAAGATGCTGGGGTTAGCCAGGTTCAGGATGCTGGGGTTAGCCAGGTTCAAGATGCTGGGGTTAGCCAGGTTCAAGATGCTGGGGTTAGCCAGGTTCAGGATGCCGGGGTTAGCCAGGTTCAGGATGCTGGGTTTAGCCAGGTTCAAGATGCTGGGGTTAGCCAGGTTCAAGATGCTGGGGTTAGCCAGGTTCAAGATGCTGGGGTTAGCCAGGTTCAGGATGCTGGGGTTAGCCAGGTTTAAGATGCTGGGGGTAGCCAGGTTCATGGTGTTGAGGTTAGCAGCCCTCATGCTGAGAAGAATGAATGAAGCACTTTGTGACCCTGGATTGAGTTAGCCTGAGAGAGCCCTGGATTGAGTTAGCCTGAGAGAGCCCTGGATTGAGTTAGCCTGAGAGAGCCCTGAATTGAGTTAGCCTGAGAGAGCCCTGGATTGAGTTAGCCTGAGAGAGCCCTGGATTGAGTTAGCCTGAGAGAGCCCTGAATTGAGTTAGCCTGAGAGAGCCCTGGATTGAGTTAGCCTGAGAGAGCCCTGGATTGAGTTAGCCTGAGAGAGCCCTATCTCCTCCCTGTGAGTCACTGACAAACCTGCGCCGCTGCTGCTGCAGTAGGGTTATGGAGGTGAGTACTGGCCCACACTTAGCTTTTCATGGGGTTAGGTTACACTCACTCAGACAGGGGGACATGGCTACCACAGCTAATACAGACTCTGTGTGGAACACACCCAGAAACACAGAAAAATGTGTCCCAGTGTTTTTATATGTGGAATACCTGGGTGGAATAATTAAATCTGCGCTGAAATGATACATTAGCATCAACCAGAAGTAGCTAACTTGCTGTACATGTCACACCACCATCAGAACACTGTTATATTGTCTTCTCTCTCTGTCCTGTCAGATCTGGTGTTTGGGGAATGAGAGCAGATACCATTTCAACCGTACGGTGGATGGCTCTACCTTCTCCTTGCTGATCCCCAGCCTGGCTCCAGGGATCCGTTACAGTGTGGAGGTCGCAGCCAGCACTGGGGCAGGCCCAGGGGTCAAGTCTGATGTCACCTTCTTCCAGATAGGTGAGTGGAGGAGAACTCTGACCTGCATTTCTCTGCACCCAGCAGAAGGTTCAAATAACGTTATTTTCCCTCGGGTGGAAGAAGAGGAAGAGGAGGGATATATCCTTCTTCTATGTGTCCTCACTTGTTAACTTCGTACAGCGTGGATTCCAAGGCTTACTGCCTAATAACTTCCCCACCTGCTTTAACCTCAATGGCTGGCAAATAGTCAATGGACATTTTGTAGTATTGACTTCCCTTTAATCTCAGTCTGAAGGGTTGATTCATCTACGTTTACAGATGTCATATTAATATTAAAGTAGTGGTATGACATCGTTTTACAATGAAGCAAATTCCTGAATTCCTCTGTGCCTCTGTCTGCTCACCTGTTCTTGGTCTATAATAGTGGTTAGATGTGTCATTGAAATGATTACCGTACCAAGTATAGCCACGTCAGACCTCATAAACAGTGTGTGATGAGCATGACTGACAGTGACATGTTATTCTGTCTTAATGCCGTGTTTACCACTGTCACTGTACAGCCTCAATGGTTTTTACCTGACTGACAGTGACATGTTATTCTGTCTTAATGTTGACCACTGTCACTGTACAGCCTCAATGGTTTTTACCTGACTGACAGTGACATGTTATTCTGTCTTAATGTTGACCACTGTCACTGTACAGCCTCAATGGTTTTTACCTGACTGACAGTGACATGTTATTCTGTCTTAATGCCGTGTTTACCACTGTCACTGTACAGCCTCAATGGTTTTTACCTGACTGACAGTGACATGTTATTCTGTCTTAATGTTGACCACTGTCACTGTACAGCCTCAATGGTGTTTACCTGACTGACAGTGACATGTTATTCTGTCTTAATGTTGACCACTGTCACTGTACAGCCTCAATGGTTTTTACCTGACTGACATTGTGATAAAACGCTTCATGAAATTCTTACTAGGCAGCAGTTCAGTGCTTGAAGCTTGTGTCGTGTCTTAAGACTTATAGTTTTTTATCAAAGATTCTCTTTAATTAGTATTACGCAATTAGACTGATTAATCATGTAACTAATTAACTAGGAAGTCGGGGCACCAAGGAAAAATATTAAGATTACAAGGTTATAATTTCCAAATATAACCTTTCAGATATTTTCATATCTGATCCATAGTCTTCTGATTAATGAATTATTTACTTTACCTCACGTTAGTCTCATTCCAAACGTCGTAAATTGTTGGTTATTTATTACTAACTAAGTAATTCACAGAAATGCATAAACAAACAGTCAAACAAGGTAAATGTGGTTACAATAAATGATAGGAGAATGTGCCCTAGTGGGCTAAACCGGTATGGCGGCTTGTTAGACAAAAGGGGAAATGGGGGTCGACTAAGAAGTCACTACAGAGTGATAATTATAACAATTGAAATGCTAATCCTTTGCACATGAACGCTCACTCATTCGGGAACAATTGCAATGGTCCACAACCTGGTCTGGTGATAATTTCCCAAAGTTGGGTTTTATTCGGAATTGCAGAAAAGGGCTGTCCCAGGACGCCTGACCCTAACTGGGCCCAGGGGTGGTCCTCTGATTTAGTTAACTCCAATCCCCTTTTTGAGTTTTCCTTCATTAAACAGTCCAAAATCACATTGTAAAATTGTGTAAACAGTATCATACTCACTCATTCATCTTATACAACAATATCTGAGGCTATTATATAAACAGTGTTATGGTAATGTGGCCACACGGTCTCCCATGAGCTTCCCCAAGTTGTGACAAACGGACCAGTTCATAGCTGGATTCTTCACCGATCTTTTATACTTTCTCCAGAACATGAAATTTGTTTGTACCTCAAGTTCTGTGAGGTGGAAGGAATTCCTTTGTTCTCTATGAAAATTTACTCTTTCTATACTGTGTGTCCATGAGGAGATCCTCAGGAATTTATGACGTCTCTCTGACCACAGCAGCCTAGTTGAAGGAGGCACGGGGGAGCCAGGGAGAGGGGGGTGGGGCTTGCTATACCCAAAGAGGCCAACGTCACGACACTTGGCTGCCCCACCCTGCTCTGCTCTGTTCTGTTCTGCTCTGCCCTGCTCTGTTCTGCTCCGTTCTGCCCTGCCCTGCTCTGCTCTGTTCTGCTCTGTTCTGCCCTGCTCTGCTCTGTTCTGCTCCGCTCTGCCCTGCTCTGTTCTGCTCTGCTCTGTCCTGTTCTGCTCTGCCCTGTTCTGATCTGTTCTGCCCTGTTCTGCTCTGCCCTGTTCTGCTCTGCTCTGCTCTGTTCTGTCCTGTTCTGCTCTGCCCTGTTCTGATCTGTTCTGCCCTGTTCTGCTCTGCCCTGTTCTGCTCTGCCCTGTTCTGTTCTGCCCTGTTCTGCCCTGTTCTGCCCTGTTCTGCTCTGCCCTGTTCTGATCTGTTCTGCCCTGCTCTTTTCTGTTCTCTTCTCCAGTCAAAGAGGCAATGTTCTAGTGCTTAACAAGAGCAATAAACCATGAACTCTGGCACAACTGTGTGTTTTGAGATTATGTATTTATTAACCCTTTATTAGCTTACCTGTCAAGATTACGATACTGGAGGGCCTGTAAACCCAATGTAGCAAGTTGTTTTCCAGACAAATTCCTTCTCTCTCCATTTGTCATGTGGAGTGTCAAGATCAGCTACAGTGCACTATATGTATATACAGTATAGTACTGTTGATACCTGGCACATCAGTCAGTCATGAATTATAGCTACCTGGGATGAATATAATTCAGTCTTCACTCATATAGCCCAGGCTGTTTTAAGATCCTCTGTTACGATACTCCACAGATCTGAGCTACGACAAATCTGCTCACGGCAAAGTGAATAAATGATAACAACATGGAACAGCGGTGCTGGGTGCTTGGTAGAGGGACAGCTGTGTGTCTGTGTGTGTTAAATGGGCTGGGATGGGCATGGAGAAGCAGGAAGCTGGGTGCTTGGTAGAGGGACAGCTGTGTGTCTGTGTGTGTTAAATGGGCTGGGATGGGCATGGAGAAGCAGGAAGCTGGGTGCTTGGTAGAGGGACAGCTGTGTGTCTGTGTGTGTTAAATGGGCTGGGATGGGCATGGAGAAGCAGGAAGCTGGGTGCTTGGTAGAGGGACAGCTGTGTGTCTGTGTGTGTTAAATGGGCTGGGATGGGCATGGAGAAGCAGGAAGCTGGGTGCTTGGTAGAGGGACAGCTGTGTGTCTGTGTGTGTTAAATGGTCTGGGATGGGCATGGAGAAGCAGGAAGCTGGGTGCTTGGTAGAGGGACAGCTGTGTGTCTGTGTGTGTTAAATGGGCTGGGATGGGCATGGAGAAGCAGGAAGCTGGGTGCTTGGTAGAGGGACAGCTGTGTGTCTGTGTGTGTTAAATGGGCTGGGATGGGCATGGAGAAGCAGGAAGCTGTGACTGATACAATTTCTCTCACTTGAGGGCTTCCAGTGGCGCCTGTTGCCATGTTCCAACACTGGAGTGGAAAAACGCGACCAGCGCTTCACCCTAATGCATTTGTCACACTATAGGCTTGTTTGCTTCATGGCATAGCAGCAACAAGCCTAGATACCTGTAGAATCCCTGAGGACTGTTTAGTCACATCGCTACTCTGCTTCCATCCTCACAGAAACACTCATGAAATCCACATAGTAGTGGGGAAGGAGAGAAAAGAGAGAGAGAGGGCTCCCCAACTCGACAAAGAGAGAGAGAGGGCTCCCCAGCTCGACAAAGAGAGAGAGAGGGCTCCCCAACTCGACAAAGAGAGAGAGAGGGCTCCCCAACTCGACAAAGAGAGAGAGAGAGAGATGGGTAGAGGTAGCAACACTGGAATTTGGGGAAACCTGTTTGCCTCTGGCTGAGTGAGTCTGTAAAGATACAAGTGGTTGCAACATGAAACAAGAGAGATAAAAAAAAAGAAAGTTAGATAAGCAAGCTGACGTGAAGACATTTCTTAGGGGACAACACTCTTTCATGTGAGGCACAGGGAGAATAGACAGATGACGAAAACAGGCCTTTGTAGTGTGATCACTAGTTCTGACGGTTCATTTTGACTAGTAGAACAGTTGCAAAAGCTAACAGAAAGACAAACCCAAGCTGCACATAAAAGGGCTATAGTGTGCTAATGACTAGTACTATGTTTTTATTAGTACTGCTGTGATCTCATTCACTGTAATAATAACTAATAGAATGTTGCTCAGTGTGTTGTCGTACTTCTTTAAGTCTTCCTGGGTGCGTGGAACATTCAGGTAGTGTGCTTCCTGGTTCAATTCTGATACGAATATATTATGCTTAAATCTCCTGGGTTGAGACCTTCTGTCTAATTACCTGCCATTGTTGACTGGGATGAGTTCTGGGATCAATTATTTTGTAATAGAGAGAGCGTTCCATCTCTGCTGCTCCACAGCCCAGGCCCAGCCTTACACTCACCTGCAGAGATGAAAGAAGTCTTTTGTATGTCAGAAGAAAAGACAACGTTCATATTTATGCCCTTTCCTGAATTCATTTAGCTTTTTCTAACCCCAACTTCAAAATCATTCCCCGTTTCAGGCTTTTCCACTTGGTTTGAACTTTTGTGTTTAAAATAAATGAAATCAAATAAAATTGTATTTGTCACATGCACCGAATACAACAGGTGTGGACCTTACAGTGAAATAAATGCTTACTTACAAGCCCTTAACCAACAATGCTTTAAGAAGTTAAGGAAAAAAGTGTCAAGAAAAAAATTGTTAAGTAAAAAATTGAAAATAACAAATAACATTTCCTTTCTTCTCTCTCTTTCTTCCCTTTTTACTACTTCTCATGTCCTCCCTCCTTTCTCCTCCCTTGCTCATTCCTGTGTACTTTCTGCCTCCTCTGACACTCGACCTGCTCTGGCACGATGACATTCCTGACCGTCTCCTTTCATCCTAATCCCTTCTTTATGTCTGCCATCTCTTACTTTCCCCTCTGCCTTTATCTCCCCATTCCATCACTCTTCCATCACTACCTCACCTTCTCACCCCTCACCTCTCCTCTCATCTCCTCACCCTGCACCCCTCTCCTCTCATCTCCTCACACTGCACCCCTCTCCTCTCATCTCCTCACACTGTACCCCTCTGCTCTCATTTCCTCACACTGTACCCCTCTCCTCTCATCTCATCTCCTCTCCTCTCCTCTCCTCATCCTTCTATTCCCTCTCTTTGCTCTTACTCTTTCCTGTTCCTGCCCTCTCTTCTCACCTCCTCATCCTCTGCCCATCTCCAATCCTATCCTCTCTCCCTCTATAATCTCTCCCCCTATCCTCTCTCCCCCCTCTAGACTCATCAGGACATGTGACGGAGGGTGTGTTGGAGCCAGAGAACACCCTGTCCCAACAGATCAGTGAGGTGGTGAAGCAGCCGGCCTTCATAGCAGGGATAGGAGCGGCCTGTTGGATCATCCTCATGGTGTTCAGTATCTGGCTCTACCGACAGCGTAAGAAGAGGAGTGGCCTCAGCACTAACTACGCAGGCATCCGCAAGGGTCAGTACAACATGCCTCACCTAATGGCACCACACTGGAATCACTAGCTCAAAGTGTCCTCAAGCACTGATCTAGGATCAGGTAACTCTATTCTCAACCCTTAATGTAACAGTTAATAGGATGAAAAATAGCTGAGATTGTATCAGTGGTTAAGGGTCATTGTGTGATTCCTACGCCTACTCTCATATCAGCTATCAATTAACCTCTTGCTCCTACCTGACACGCAGGCGTCCCATCTAGACATCTGGAAATGCAAATGCGCTACGCTAAATGCTAATAGTACTAGTTAAAACTCAAACGTTCATTAAAATACACATGCAGGGTAGTGAATTAAAGCTACACTCGTTGTGAATCCAGGCAACAAGTCAGATTTTTAAAATGCTTTTCGGCAAAAGCATGAGAAGCTATTATCTGATAGCATGTAACACCCCAAAAGACCCGCAGGGGACGGAAAACAAAATAATTAACATAGTCGGCGCTACACTAAACGCACCAATAAAATATAAAACATTCATTACCTTTGACCATCTTCTTTGTTGGCACTCCTAGATGTCCCATAAACATCACTATTGGGTCTTTTTTTCGTTTAAATCGGTCCATATATAGCCTAGATATCAATCTATGAAGACTGTAATCAAGGAAAAAAACATAGTTTTATAACGCGACGACATTTTTTAAAATTAAAAAAGTTGACGATAAACTTTCACAAAACACTTCGAAATACTTTTGTAATGCAACTTTAGGTATTAGTAAACGTTAATAAGTGATCAAATTAATCATGAGGCGATGTAAATTCTATAGCTGTCCTTCTGGAAATAATGTCCGGGTAAATCTCAACCAAAATATCCGGTCGGAGACCTGAAGAAAAAGGATGTCTCTTGTTCGTTGACCAAGAAACAAAGACTAGGCAAATGACAAGACTGTTGTCGTGTGGAAGCTGTAGGTATTGCAACCTCGGCCGCATTTATTGTGGTTCACCTTTATCAATCGGTTGAAGTCGCGCATGGATATATTTTTCCATTTTCAGTGATCAGATTTTCCTGCACTTTTCGATGAAACGCACGTTCTGTTATAGTCACAGCCGTGATTTAACCAGTTTTATAAACGTCTGAGTGTTTTCTATCCACACATACTAATCATATGCATATACTATATTCCTGGCATGAGTAGCAGGGCGCTGAAATGTTGCGCGATTTTTAACAGAATGTTCGAAAACGTAAGCCCTAAGCTTAAGTGGTTTTAAGCCGCTCTTAGTTTTCAATTAATTTATCCTTAAAAACTCCAGTTACTGTATAACATCCCCCCCAGCAATCCCTCAATCCCCCCCCAGCAATCCCTCGATCCCCCCAGCAATCCGTCCATCCACTCAACAATCCCTCCATCCACCCCTCAACAATCCATCCATCCATCCCCTCAACAATCCATCCATCCCCTCAACAATCCATCCATCCCCTCAACAATTCATCCATCCCCTCAACAATCCCTCCATCCCCTCATCAATCCCTCCATCCCCTCAACAATCCATCCATCCCCTCAACAATCCCCATCCATCCCCTCAACAATCCATCCATCCCTCAACAATCCCTCCATCCCCTCAACAATCCCTCCATCCCCTCAACAATCCTGCCATCCCCTCAACAATCCCTCCCCTCAACATTCCATCCATCCCCTCAACAATCCCTCCATCCCCTCAACAATCCCTCCATCCCCTCAACAATCCCTCCATCCCTCAACAATGCCTCAATCCCCTCAACAATCCCTCCATCCCCTCAACAATCCCTCCATCCCCTCAACAATCCATCCATCCCCTACATCCCCCATCCCCTCAAAATCCCTCCATCCCCTCAACAATCCCTCCATCCCCTCAACAATCCCTCCATCCCCTCAACAATCCCTCCATCCCCTCAACAATCTATCCATCCCCCTCAACAATCCCATCCATCCCCTCAACAATCCCTCCATCCCATCAACAATGCCTCCATCCCCTTACCAATCCCTCCATCCCCTTACCAATCCCTCCATCCCCTCAACAATCCATCCATCCCCTCAACAATCCCTCCATCCCCTCAACAATCCCTCCATCCCCTCAACAATCCCTCCATCCCCTCAACAATCCATCCATCCCCTCAACAATCCCTCCAACCCGTCAACAATGCCTCAATCCCCTCCACAATCCCTCCATCCCCTCAACAATCCCTCCATCCCCTCAACAATCCATCCATCCCCTCAACAATCCCCTCAACATCATTTGACTTGAGGTGAGGTCTACCGTCTGAAAATGGTCCCTAGTACTTTGAGAAAGTTAAAAGCCCTTGAACATCTGCAGGTGAAAAATGGATCTGTCTCCTGCAGTGATGTCTTTCTATTCTGTTTTATATTTCCCTCTCTCTGATCCTGCCAGGGTGTTTTTGTGTGTGTAGTGCTTCTTTTGAAGTGCGTCTTCCGGTCCCACCAGTTTCTGTTAGCTGTTCCCACCTGAATGTGTCTGGAAAGACAGAACAACTTGCTATGATGAGCATGAATCAAGGAGAAACTAACATTTCTCTAGCTTGAAGTATACTTTTGGAATAGTTTTGAGTGAAAGCCTATGATGCAAATGAGAGTTTGAAACATTGTGTCATACTGTTGCATAAGATTCCTTACCATATTGTGTTTTTCACTCTCTGTCAGTGTCAGATTCTATGTGCTCTCTAGTAGTGGACACGGCCTACCTAACCTGCAGGGAGTTTACCTGACTGGATCCGATGTGACAGGGTTCAGTACATGCCCAACCTCTACCCACAATAGTTTACGGACTATGAAGTAGTGCTATTAGGCTTTCTGTGCAGCTCTTTCCTGTGCTGCCTGGTTTAATATGCGGCTGTAGGCGTTGCAGCTGCTGCCTGCCTGCCCTCCCCATGCCCTCCCCATGCCCTCCCCATACCCTCCCCATGCCCTCCCCATGCCCTCCCCATACCCTCCCCATGCCCTCCCCATGCCCCTACCTCCTTCTGCTGGGCTCAGGTACGCTGCTGAGTGCCAGGGTCAGGAGAGGTACACCATTCAACCTGGAGACACAAACAATATACTGGCTTAGGTCTGAATCCACCTCTGGCATATTGCCTATTGTGAGTCATGGAAAAGAGAAAGAACCTGGATGAACCTATAACACCTATCATTGCTTTGGAAAAGCCTTTCCACCCATGGTCCCTCAGAGCTCTATCATGGTTGAACATTAATGTTGGTTTATAGTGAACATAATGGACTTTGATATATCTATAGACTATAGAATTGACAGTGTACATCTTGGAGGTTGACTGCATCGTGTGCTAGTGTGTTTTAAACTCTAATCTGTGTTGCTATGGTTAGACAGATGCTAAAATCACAGGGTTGGTCTTCATGGAAAAGGGTTATGTGGTATGTTCAAAATGAAGCCATGCCCACATGCTATGCCCACATACAAGGCTTTTAACACTAAAGAAAATCCTCAAGGGACCCCAATTTGAGCCAATCAGAAGTCATTCTGACTGCAACATTCCAACAGCTTAGTACATATATTTAGTATATATTTGCGCAAAAAAATGATCATTTTGTTGTGTTTATGAAGGTCTTGGGTAACATTAGAATATAAAGATGTATTTTTTTCGGGGTGCTGAAATCAAAGGGCGGAACTTGTGGCCAATCAGTAGGACCTCTGAAGACTTTGTGAGTACAGTTATCTGCTCGGAGGCTGGAGAGAGAGAGGCTAGTGTAGAAGCTGAGGTTGGCTCCAGAGACCATTAAGGACCCCTTCCTTTTCTTCCAGAGGAGCTGAGCAGTGCGTCAGTGTTTCCTCACATTAACTCTAACTCTCTGAGCACAGTAGGCAAATATCTCTCTCTCTCTCTCTCTCTCTCTCTCTCTCTCTCTCTCTCTCTCTCTCTCTCTCTCTCTTTCTCTCTTTCTCAACCCCCTATTTCTGCTATTTAAAACCACAAGAGGCCATGGTCTTTGTTGGAAGTGGTAACCAAGAATGTTTTGAGAGAAGAAGAGTATAATTGCAACCACATGAAGCAACAAGCTGGACTCAGTGTGAAGTGGGTTGAACTGGACCTGTAGGAGGTGACAGTGTCCGTGTGTCCGTATGTGTCTGTGCGTCTGTGTGTCTGTGTGTCCTTGTGGTCTCGTGTCTGTGTGCGTGCGCCTGTGTTTGTTTGTTCGTGCATGCGTGTGTGTGTGTGTGTGTGTGTGTGCGTGAGTCTGTGTGATATGATGTCTCGTCCAGCCAGTGAATAAGCTTTCTCTGACAGTATCATCTCATTGTGGTAATTTGATTGAGTTTTTCAATCACGTTAATATTTCTCACCGAGCACCTCACATGTCAAGTGTCAATCTCTCTCCTCTTCAAAGCCGAACCGCAGACAGATTAAACCTTGCAAATAGACCAACCTATTCAGCTGCTCTGAGCTTCAAGGAGAGCAGAGCAGGAATCCAAACAAGAGGGAAGAATTGTGGCATTAAAGGTTGTGTTTCCATAAATAAAAGGAGATGAAGAGGTGAGGACAGCTGTACCTCAGTGATAGCTACAGCACCTTCAGAAAGTATTCATACCCCTTGACAACAGCCTGAATTTAAAATGGATAAAACATTTCTCACCCATCTACACAAAATACCCTTTAATGATAAAGTGAAAACACATTATTTAACATTTTTACTAATTAATTGAAAATGAAATACAGAAATATCTAATTTACATAAATATTCATAGCCCGTTGTCAATACTTTGGCTGTGATTAAATCTGTATTTCTGGGTAAGCTCATATGATCTTTCCACACCTGGATTGTGCAATATTGGCCCATGTATTACTTTCAAAATATTTCAAGCTCTGTCAAATTGGTTGTTGATCTTAGTTTGACAACCATTTTCTGGTCTTGCCATAGATTTAAGTAGATTTAAGTCTTAACAGTAACTCGACCACTCAGGAACATTCACTGTGTTCTTGGTAAGCAACTCCATTGTAGATTTGGCCTTGTGTTTTAGGTTATTGTCCTGCTGAAAGGTGAATTCATCTCCCAGTGTCTGGTGGAAAGCAGACAAACAGGTTTTCTTCTAGGATTTTGCCTGCGCTTAGCTCCATTCAGTTAAATTGCTTTATCCTGAAAAACTCCCCAGTCCTTAACATACGCTATGTTTGAAAATAATGTGGAGAGTCGTACTCATAAATTTGTTGTTTTGGATTTACCCCAAACATAACACTTTGTATTCAGGACAAAAAGTGAATTGCTTTGCCACATGTTTTGCAGTATTACTTTAGTGTCTTGTCGCAAACAGGATGCATGTTTTGAATATTTTATTCTGTACAGGCTTCCTTCTTTTCACTCTGTCAATTAGGTTAGTATTGTGGAGTAACTACAATGTTGTTGATCCATCCTCAGTTCTCTATCACAGTCAATAAACTTTAAAAGTCACCATTGGCCTCATGGGGAAATCCCTGAATGGTTTCCTTCCTCTCTGGTAAAGGAGTTAGGAATGACACTTTTATCTTCGTAGTGACTGGTGTATTGATACACCATCCAAAGTGTAATTACTAATTTTACAATGCTCAAAGGGAGATTCAATGTCTGCTTTTTTATTTTTACCCATCGGCCAATAGGTGACGTTCTTTGTGAGACATTGAAAAACCTCCCTGGTCTTTGTGGTTGAATCCGTGTTTGAAAATCGCTGTTGGACTGAGGGACCTGACAGATCATTTTATGTGTGGAGTAGATCGATAAGGTCATTCAACATGTTTTACTTCTGAAATGTAGGTCTGTCATAACAAAGGGGTTGAGTACTTATTGACTGTTATTGACTTTCAGCTTTTCACTTTCAGTTAAAATATAAGAAGTCAAGTGGTGTGAATACTTTCTGAAGGCACTGATTTGTTTAGACAGATTAGAAACAGGAGGAAACGGAGGAGTGAAAGTTGGACTTCTGGGGCAGTAAGATGGCACATTTCATTTGAATTTTACACACTAAACCACACAGACACACTGTAAAAAAAAAAATCTGGGGTGAATTGAAATAGACTCAAAAAACCACCAAGATGTACTTAATACAAATGTATTCAATTATTCAATGATTTTATCTCCAAAAATTAAGGATCAATAGAACTGAATCTGTTTCTTAAAATGTAGGTATATTTTATAAGAGGATAACCAACTATAGAGAAAATCAAGTGATTGAACTCATTTGAAGTGTGGTTTTTATCTCCTTGCAATCTCCTATCTTCCCACAGTGGCTCTGTTTTTAGAGGATTGTGGGTAATTCAACATTTTTAATTTGTATGATTATTTTACAACCCATTCCCACAACTCTTAATAGTAGAGGGAAACACAGTATCCTGCAATGTTGGCTGTAACACCACCAGTTAATGCTGGTGAATTGAGCACTGGTGAATTGAGCACTGGTGAATTGAGCACTGTGCTCAACAATGTCTCTCAAAATGGGTTAAACTGGCAAAGGATCAGATGCATAAATAAATTATTAAGTGGTGTTATAACAGTGTCATGTTTCAAACATCCTCAGGATGATGTGTTTCAGCACTCTAGTAAAGTTAAGGTTTCGTCTCCTTGAATTTGGTGGCAGAATAGTTGCCACTAGTCTTGGTGTCACAAAGCACTTCATTTTAACAGTGTGGAGTAAAGAGAACCTTGTTTTGTGTCGAGTAAAGAGAACCCTGTTGTGTGTTGAGTATAGAGAACCCTGTTGTGTGTTGAGTATAGAGAACCCTGTTGTGTGTTGAGTAAAGAGAACCCTGTTGTGTGTTGAGTAAAGAGAACCCTGTTGTGTGTTGAGTAAAGAGAACGCTGTTGTGTGTTGAGTAAAGGGAACCCTGTTGTGTGTTGAGTAAAGAGAACCCTGTTGTGTGTTGAGTAAAGAGAACCCTGTTGTGTGTGGAGTATAGAGAACACTGTTGTGTGTGGAGTAAAGAGAACCCTGTTGTGTGTTGAGTAAAGAGAACCCTGTTGTGTGTTAAGTAAAGAGAACCCTGTTGTGTGTTGAGTAAAGATAACCCTGGTGTGTGTTGAGTAAAGAGAACCCTGTTGTGTGTTGAGTAAAGAGAACCCTGTTGTGTGTTGAGTAAAGAGAACCCTGTTGTGTGTGGAGTATAGAGAACCCTGTTGTGTGTTGAGTAAAGAGAACCCTGTTGTGTGTGGAGTAAAGAGAACCCTGTTGTGTATTGAGTAAAGAGAACCCTGTTGTGTGTTGAGTAAAGAGAACCCTGTTGTGTGTTGAGTAAAGAGAACCCTGTTGTGTTGAGTAAAGAGAACCCTGTTATGTGTGGAGTAAAGAGAACCCTGTTGTGTGTTGAGTAAAGAGAACCCTGCTGTGTGTTAAGTAAAGAGAACCCTGTTGTGTGTTGCCCGTTGGATTCAAGATAAATATATGTGTTGCTATGTTATGTTATATTAATGGTGTTTTTCTCTCTCGTTCCTCTTTCGTGGGCCTCTGCTTGGACCAACAGTGCCATCTTTTACCTTCACTCCTACAGGTAAGAACTTTTGATAATGCTTGACTCAATTCCGTTGCACGTTCTCTATAAAATCTCATAACTGTGAATTTATCCACCTTTCAATGCAAGACTGCACTCACTGAGTTACACACAGCTGGCCTGAACAGGCCCAGTAGTCATTCTAGTCAGTCAGAAGATACACTCTTTGGTTAAAAGTACACAGCCACCAGAAAGGGAGCAGTGAGGTTTATGGTTCTACAAAGTG